>NW_004798182.1:6935-10894 GCF_000002075.1 Aplysia californica
CCCCCAATAAGCAAACAAAAAACCCACCAAGAACACAAACAAAAACAAAACAAGAACAAGAGCAATGCCGCCTTCCCCTTTCCCTCGAAATAAACCACAACAACAACGACAACAGCAACAACAACAACAACAACAACAACAACAACAACAACAACAACAACAATAACAACAACAACAACAAAAAACCCCCAATGAATAACCAGATAATCAAAATTGAAAATGAAAACCAAACCAACAACAACAAAATACTCCGACAAAATTTTTAAAAAGTAAAAGATTAAACGAACAAACAAACCTAAAAGTAAAGCAAGCAAAACAAAGCAAAACAAATTCAAACAAATCAAAATAAAGCAAAACAAAGCAAAACATAGGAAAAGAAAAAGCAATTAGATAAAAACAAGCTAGACAAAACGCACAAATCGAACACTTCTAGTACTATCTTCTACCATCTTACCCTCCCCCCACCACCAGAAGCCTCCTCCCCTCCCTCGGCCTGCTGTATGTGCTGCCACTGACACCAGACTTCGTCATTGGGCAGACACTGCAGAGTCCGGAAGTCGAACTGGTGGTTGTCCAGGCAGTGAGTGAGATGGCCCTCGAAGTGCTCACAGCGCCAGAAACTCTCGCACGAGAAGTCATCCAGGTTGGGCTCGTTGCCGTGTCTCATGCTGCAGCGGTGGTGGGCGTTGTCTCCAGTACAAAGTGAGAAACTTGCTAGAAGTAGATACAGGAGATGTGAAAGTATTCTTGCTGATGAATGTAAACGGCTTGATTTTGGAGTCATTTCTGATAATACAACCCCCCTCCCCCAACAACTCACAAGCAAACAAAAAGACAAACAGACAAACAAACAAGAGGAACAACAATCAAACAAACAGACAAATGAACGAAATACAAAAATACAAAAAAACAACAACAAACAAACAAATAAACAAACAAACAGAATACAAAAAAAATAAAACACCGAACAAAAACAAACAAGCAACCGTCCTCTACATATATAATATGATTTTGAAACAAAGTCATTGCATCTTCTTGGTCATCCGGTTTGTAAAACTATCAAATTATACAACTCCATATTCTTATTACAACCTTTCGCAATTTTCATCACCATGTTCTACCATCCCAAATATTGCACAGCAACGTTTTGACAATGAAATATTTCGTCTCATCGATTGGCCTTAGTCTCACTCTCACTCATCTTCTTATAATTGTAACATATTTAGACAAATCAAATGTTGTAGACCTATTAACGCAATAAGATCCTGTAGAGTTTCTTTCTTTTTTTTCTTCTGTGCCTGAAAACATCTTTTTTAGTTTAGTTTTAGTAAGAGTTTTACGGCACTCGTAACACAACAAGGTCATACAAGTGCCGAAGATTAGAAGTGTTACAAGAGAGTAACAAACATAGAAAAGGAGGAGGAGAGATCATGACGAGAGATGTTTGATAGGAAAGAAGGAGCAAACCACACCAGAGCACTTGCCAACCACCCACAAACATCTTTTTTTTTGTCATGCGGCGATGATGAATGATGGCAACAATATATGATTTCAATGCTTCAATCTCCAGCCCCCCCCCCCCTTCCCTTCTCACTCATGTTTGTGAAGGGTCCATTAACTTTACAGGGTTTAAAATTGACAAACAAATGACCAGGAACTCTGATTAGGCCCATCAGTTTGAAGAAATGGCATTTTTAATGCCCTCTCAACATTGTACAGTTCTTTGAGAGGCACTATTTTCAAGTAACGTTCATCTACGAAATTAGTTATTAGAGGGCTATAAAATTTCCCAGACAACTCAACTTTAACCGTACGTCGTGTTTTACTATCGTATCCATACGACGTGGGGAACTCTTTGCCACCACTTTCCAAAGAGGAAATTTACTCGTTAATCCGATCCGTGCGCTTTGCATAGCAATCTGTCAAAATGATTGTTTGAGAAATACTGAAAGTTTCAAAGAGATCTTCGCACTAGAAGTATTCTAAAATTGAAGAATACAACCCCGGGGGTACAAAAATGACCCCACGGCGTAAGGATAGGGTTAAGAAAATTCCTTTCTAGGTTCAAACCAAGGCTATCTGTCTGACGGTCCTGCATGATCTCAACTGAACGAGCGGTGCGTCCAAATCATTTCAGTTCAGCCTCGTCATCTCACTGGTGACTATACACGTTTTTTGCGTTTGAGATATTTCAGAAAACTTTATTGCGTTCAAAAGAGCGTGTCCCATTGATTTAGTAATTGTTTTTCCTGAACGCCTGTCGGAATAGCTAACAACGTATAATTTGACAATCACGTTATATAGAAAATTCCCTCGTTGTGAGGGATTGGGACTCCACATAGCAGATATCGAGTTTCCGAAAAGTAAGCATTTAAAAATTATCAAGTCAAAAGCAAATGTCGCGAAAACTAGAAAGATTTATACATGTGTTTAGACGTCTCCATCGAAGAAAATAACATTATTTCAGAGGAGGTTTTTGATACTGCCTGTCAGGAGCAACCCATTGTGGGGGCTCTCGTGGCCTGGACGCTAAAGTGTTCGCCTCTCATTCAAAAGGTCCCGGGTTTGAATCCGGGTAGCGACAGAAACATTTTGTTCTCTAAAATTGTCCCTTTAACCTCCTTTCCTGCTCTCTAGCAATGTTCTGTCGTCTACATTCGTCTCCTCTTTCTGCCCCCACCCCCTCACCTCCTTTGCCCCCTCTACTGGGCTCCTGACTCTTTCTCCAGCCTTTCTACTGCTACTCCTTAGCTCATTCTTACTGCTGTCTTTCAGCCACACCCCTGATCTTCTGGTAGGAAAGATCTACACCTAGCCTTCTCGGACAAGGGTGAAAAATCTCGGAGGACCCGTGTGCAAGTTGCGAACGTTAAAGACCCTTGGTGGTCTAAAATCGATGAGAGTAGGCTTCGGCCGCCACTCGGGCAAAATTCGAAATTTCCCACCAACTGAAAATATAAATGTTGTGTCGCGTGCAAACCAAACAAAAACAAAACAAAAACAAAACAACAACAAACAAACAAAGAAAAACAAACCCAAGCCAACCTGTGCTGAAAGAAATACAGTATCCCAGTACAAAGATAAGCATACTTCATCCAAAAAAATTCTCCCCACCGGGATTTGAACCCATGCCTTCTGTTTGTGAAGTGGCGAAGCGATTAGTGCGCTCGTCTCCGAAGCCGAAAGTCTGGGTTCGAACCTCGGTTCGGACACGGATTTTTTTTTGCCCCCTCCTGCCCACCCAGCAGTAATGGGTACCTGACTTCGAGTTGGGGAAATAAAGGCGGCGTGGAAAGGAACTGGCCACCCTACCACAATATGTCGAATGCCCAGGAAGTTGTCTCACTAACAAGGCAATCCCCAATGTCTGGATCGGATGCGGGAACAACTTTACTTTTCACTTCTGTTTGGGACGACGGGGCACCTAACAGCTACACCATTGACACCTGTCTATCATACTTAAAA
Source organism: Aplysia californica (assembly GCF_000002075.1). Lineage (NCBI taxonomy): Eukaryota > Metazoa > Mollusca > Gastropoda > Aplysiida > Aplysiidae > Aplysia > Aplysia californica. The sequence continues at coordinate 10,401 of NW_004798182.1, forward strand.
GCAAATTACCACATTCGTTGAATATGTTCACAACAGTAGGGCTGGGCATTGAGTCGCTTCAACAAAATCCGAATAATATGTTAGTGCACCTCTTCGGCAAATAATTATGTTATGTACCGCTTCGACAAACGGGTTAGCATAACTTAATGGGTGCACCCACTTCGGCAAACGGGTCAGGAGAGAGAGATCTTAAGAGTCTGAATTCGGAAAATATTTCTTTGAGAAGTATCCGTTTATCCGGATAGTTTATCCGGAGTTTGCCCCCCCCTCCCCCTCTACACACCAGGTGAACTAACAGCTTCACCTGTCAGTGTCACACTCACGATCGGAAGCCCAGGGGCCCCTTCTTCAGATTTAACTGGCGTTTGGAACGATATTAATTAGACCGTGAAAAGTTATCTAACCCTTTTTGCCTCTAAGCTCAATAAGCTGTAAATTGGCTTGTCGAAATCCGGCGAGATAGGTTTTGTTTGTTGTGATGGAAGCGGGGGTGG
>NW_004798182.1:12407-13529 GCF_000002075.1 Aplysia californica
AAACAACTCACCTACAACCCAAAATAGCAAACACAAACAAAACAAAACTAAAGAACAAAACACTCCCCCCCAAAAACAACAACAACAACAACCACCAAGAACCCAACAATTAAAAAAATAAAATAAAATAAAACAAAAAAACCCCCAACAAATCAACAAAAAACCAACAACCCCTAATTAAAAAACAACAACAAACCCGAATAAAATTAATGAAATGAGATTAAAATGAAAACAAATGAATCAGGAAATACATACCCGTCCAGAGGAATATCACAGCTATCTTTCTCCATAATTGTAAAGTTTCCATTGTAGTCGAAAGTCTATAACATCAATCCTGTATAAAGACGAAAGAAGGAAATCAGCCTCCTGTGTCACAAATTAAATGGTCATTTTTAAGCACAAGGGGGCTATCTAGGAAAATGCAGTTTTGAGAAAATCAAAGGTAAAGTTTTTGGACCCTTGTTCAGTTCCTTTAAAATACAAGGAGAGTTTTGTCTATAACCAAACAAATATAAACACCAATTAAACCAAACTTCTCCTATAGGTAGGGCAATGCCCACTTTTGGTGTAGGTCAAGATTTCTGGAAACCCCCGAAATCTGAGTTAGCCCGCTTGTCCTTAAAAGCGACCAATTACAAAGTTCATCAGCTGTAAAACTAAGTTTGGCGACCACACACTTTCATTTATACATGTCTACGTGATGGGAAAGAGGACGGGGGTTTACAAGGATAAATATTCAGGCCAAATATTTTGCTGGGAAATAATTATGGTTAAAATGAGAAGTGGTGGAACGGAGATGAAGCATCACACACATACAGGCACGCGTGCACGCACACACACCACACGAATACACACACACGCACGCACAAACAAACACACACACATACACACACACTCTCTCTTTTTTCTTTCTTTGTCTCATTCTCTCTCTTTCACACACGCACACAAACAAACAAACACACACACACATACACACACACACTCACTTTTACTCACATCTCTCTCTCTCTCTCTCTCTCTCTCTCTCTCTCTCTCTATCTCTGTCTCTCTGTCTCTGGTTGTCATACACACACTCACACACATTCACATACACAAAGACACACACACACACACACACACACA
>NW_004798182.1:14283-16477 GCF_000002075.1 Aplysia californica
ACACTCTATGTGCCCGCGGGTTTTTAGGGAGGGGGGGGGGTGTAGGGCAATCGGATGATTCAAATAAAAGATAAAAAGAAATTCCTTCTTTTCGCTTCACCATACAACTGGAGACAGCCATCCCCAATCTCCCACTCCACACATCACGCACAACAGCAATGTGATCTATAGTTCTCAAACCGAAAGCGACAGGCTTACGAAAAAACAATACACACAGCGTCTTCCCACTTTTGTAGTTAGCCTTTTGACCTACATGAAGCAAAATGAAAAGTGAGTGAAACAAAAAGAAAAACGAGACAAGACGAAACGAAATGAAAAGGGGATTCAGAGCACGACGTCTATCCAGACACAATGTAGACACGAGGGTCAATGATTGCTAATGCTCTTGTCGGGGATCGTGGTCACGACCTATTTCGCTGCTTTTTGACGAAGACATGGGTCAAAACTCGACCTAAGTACGAATGCGCGCATGCCCGTTTGTGTTAAATTAAATGGTCGGCATCAATAGGTCACTAGAAAACAAATTAGTCTTATGTTGTTGAGTTTACCTCTTTGGATCTCGCTTTCTGTTCATTCAACGACGCTCTAGGACGTAATTATTGTTTCAGGGCACTGAAAAAGAGAAACATGACTTTATTATTCTATTATAATTTTCAATTCTGTCTCCTTTATCCAAAACTCAAAAATGCAGGTAACAATTCACTTTAAAAAAAGCTACCTAATGTGACTAAAAATCCACAGCCAACACAAAAGCATCTTGGAAAAATGAGACAAAATGAAAGCCTGTTTCCCTGATCCCCATCTAACTGCACTTCGACAGCCTCCCAATCTTGGCAACCTCATCATTCGCACTAGAGCAGTCCTCACCTCCGATAAACCCATGTTCCCCGCCTCAAAATGATCCTTGTCAAAAACCTAGATGCAAAACATGTGCTTATATGAAAGTGACTAACTTTGTAGAAGGCCCCCACCTTAAAAGAAAACGCGATGACGAAGACGATGACTATGGTGATGATGATGATGATGATGATGATGATGATGATGTGACAATTTTGTCATCCAACGTACAGTTTTGTTTTGTTTGTTTTAGTAGAGCTTTTACGGCGCTCTCAACTGGATAAACATATAGTTTGACAATATATGAATTACATTTGCCGACGTTTGGGAGATTTTTGTTGTGACAGTAAACAACCGCCGAGTGATGCCGCGAACCAGCTGAACTCTGATCTGGGGCGCCGTATGTTTGGAGTTAATTAAGAAACACGAGTTTGCCAATTATTTTGTCTCTGTCAATGTTATCATCATTACCTTTCTCCCCCTGGATCTGGGTATAGGCCACGAACAAACACTATGTCTCTATGTGTTTAAAAAAAAGACCGTACACCTTGATTCGTCATAATATGTTCAGGAGACCCCCCTCCCGAAAAAAAGAATAAAAAACCAACAAAACACCAACAAAAACCCCCAAACAACAACAACAGCAACACCCCCCCCCCTCACAAAAAGACAGGTTTTGACCTATAATTTGACATTTTGCAAATAGGTTTGAAATTTTCTTGAAAATAGTTGGTTTGCGACAGTTTTAGTGGCTATATGTGTGATCTGCAGCAAACAATACGCAGTTTGACACCCCAAAGCAGTGCATCTTTGTGCGGGAGTACGTCTCCGAATAGATCCTGGGTGCTCGCCGCAGACATCTCCGAATATCTTCTGCTGCTGTTCATCGGTCTAAAATTCAGTTTTTCAGGTTCGCTCAGTCCGGAGTTTTGGTTATATTTTTTTCTTATTTAAATTTTCCATCTCCTCTCATTTCTAAAGCCAAATTAAAAAACGAAAACAGTCGCCCCTTCCATCTGAAAAGAGGCTTTTTGTCAGCAGAACCATTTTAAAAAGGCGTTCTTCCGAAATTTGAATCCTAAGTTATTTGTTAAAAAAAACTAGATCTAGATAATTTCACAATGATTTTTTCCCCACAGATAGGGTGACTCTGTTCCAAAAGTAGGCGCCTCTCCGAAGAGGGCGTCACCGAACTTTAAGGACGCTTTTGTAAATAGGCTCAAAGAGAGGAGTGAACCATCTTGTAGTGTACCATCTTGTAGTGAACCATCTTGTAGTGTACCATCTTGTAGTGAACCATCTTGTAGTGTACCATCTTGTAGTGTACCATCTTGTAGTGAACCATCTTGTAGTGTAC
>NW_004798182.1:16577-18331 GCF_000002075.1 Aplysia californica
AAATTAAAAAACGAAAACAGTCGCCCCTTCCATCTGAAAAGAGGCTTTTTGTCAGCAGAACCATTTTAAAAAGGCGTTCTTCCGAAATTTGAATCCTAAGTTATTTGTTAAAAAAAACTAGATCTAGATAATTTCACAATGATTTTTTCCCCACAGATAGGGTGACTCTGTTCCAAAAGTAGGCGCCTCTCCGAAGAGGGCGTCACCGAACTTTAAGGACGCTTTTGTAAATAGGCTCAAAGAGAGGAGTGAACCATCTTGTAGTGTACCATCTTGTAGTGAACCATCTTGTAGTGTACCATCTTGTAGTGAACCATCTTGTAGTGTACCATCTTGTAGTGAACCATCTTGTTGTGAACCACCTTGTTGTGAACCATCTTGTAGTGAACCATCTTGTAGTGAACCATCTTGTTGTGAACCATCTTGTTGTGAACCACCTTGTTGTGAACCACCTTGTAGTGAACCATCTTGTTGTGAACCATCTTGTAGTGAACCATCTTGTAGTGAACCATCTTGTAGTGAACCATCTTGTTGTGAACCATCTTGTTGTGAACCATCTTGTAGTGTACCATCTTGTTGTGAATCATCTTGTAGTGTACCATCTTGTAGTGAACCATCTTTGACTTAGGCAGACATAATATTATGCACCGTGTATAAAACTCTCAGGTGGAATCGACAACTCAGTTTTGTCAAAAACTGGATATTACTGTCTTTTAAGATAAAAACTCCAGTACACATTATGTCATGCATGTTTGTCTCAAACTGTGCCAAGCTGTCTAAATATAGGCTTCCCCAAAAAATATTGATTTATTATGTGATGTTTTTTATGGACAAGTGCACATGTTCCCGGATACTGTATCGGAAAACAGGAAGGCAGAAGTAATCGTTTACACGAAGCAGAATGACGCAAGTGGAAGTAAGAAATGGTGACAGGAAAATTATAAAGCGAAGGCCACACGTATAATTTCAGCTAAATTTGTACAGTGTGCGATAAATAATTGGTCGCTTTTAAGCACAAGGGGGTTATCCCGAAAAATTTTGTTGTGAGAAAATCGAAGGTAAAGTTTTTGCCCCTTGTTCAGTTTCTTCGTGGAGATTAACTGAGTTTTCTCTATAACCGAACAAATATACACACCAATGAAACCAAACTTCTCCTATAGGTAGGGCAATGCCCACTTTTAGTGTAGGTCAAGATTTCTGGACCCCCCCCCAAAAAAAAAAAAAAAAAAATTTAAAAAAATCTGGGTTAGCCCGCTTGTCCTTAAAAGCGACCAATTATTGTCCTTAGATCGAATTAACGAGGTATTCATTTCCTACTCGGTTGTTAAAACCGTATCATGTGATAATAATATAATAATGATAATTATTGAATTCATTTTGGACGATTTTACGCTTTGCATGATGATCTGTGCCCTTAACAACTATCATTACTCCAGCAGACCCTAGACTACTGAGAGAGACATTCTCGGTCTCCAGGGAAGTGTACAAGGCAAGCTGCTGATTAAACGCCCAAATACACTAACAAACTGACAACATAATTTTTCGCTGTCAAAAGCAGGGTACCCATTCCGAAATTTCGTGAAAAGTGTTTTTTCCAAGGGCACAGCATCAGGCCCTTGGTGGGATTCGAACACATGTCCTTACGGTTGAGAGCCTCAGAGCCACCAAACAACAATTCAGAACTGTTGTTTTGAGTGAAGGGTCGGGTTACTTGGGTATATAAATACAATTATATATATATGTATATATAATAT
>NW_004798182.1:20339-22195 GCF_000002075.1 Aplysia californica
TGAATCGTTTTTACTTCATTTTAAAAAAGTGTGATCTTTTTCTTGTGTGTTTCCAAGACGCCCACCAGTCAAAGGCTAAATTCTCGATGAGCCCGGCCACTGTTGCTGAGAGCAGCCGCCAGCAGCCTGCTGTAATCTGTCGTCACGCCCGTATACGGGGTGCCCACTACAATGGGATCGGCCGATCGCCGCCCAACTCGGTCGCCCAAAAATCAAACGTGTTTTGTTTCAGTTTCAGGCGACCGAGTCGGGCGATCGCCCGATTCAGCCGTAGTGGGCACCCCGTACTACCTTTTTTCCTGCCATGAAAGCCGGTGATACACGTTCATGCTGGCCACAATCACACACCAGCGGCTGTCAGCCAGCAGTTCGCCTTGCCGTGCGCTCACAAAACAAATGGCTGGATGGTCCAAGGGAAGTAACTTCCCACTAACCAACATAGTGAATGCCTTTGATTTGCTTGTTATATCCGGCAAAATGGACGAAGAGAAGCTAATCATAGCTGTCCAAATCTACATTGTATTGTTTAAGCAGATCTTCAAAAGTCTCTAGTCGCATCCGTATGTAATCAACATGTCATTCTGGGTATCGTCCATCACTTGAGAAATCAAATGATTGTATTTCCCATGTACACTGCGATTGCGGTGAAATGGGTGGACACCATATTTTTCGAGAATTCCGTTTCAATAATCGATTTAGTAAAATCCACCACAGCAATATAATTCGTTTCTTCCTGCAGGAAAGTGCCCTACATTTTTTCCTTCCAAGTGTGACGTCAATTTGCCGGACAGTAACTGCCGGCTCTACCGGAAAAACTGCATGGCCGGAAGTTCCCGATGGCAGCTTGCAGACGGCAACTGTCCGGTTTTAGCATGAACGTAGCCTAAGGCCCCAATTACAGAGGATGAGACAAGCTGTGCAGAGGAGCACTGACGGAAATGGTTACAAGTAAAACATAGTGATTGTTTGAAAAGGAGGCTAATTGTCGTAAAGCCGTCACGGGGGACACACGATGGATGTAGGCCAAAATTTACGACACAGGGCACGGTCTCAAGGCGGCTTGACGAGAAATGAACACACCGCGCTTTCCTCTTTTTCAGGAAAAGCACGCTCTGTGTTAAAATGGATGATTCAAGTGAACGTTCGTCTTTCTCGCCTCCTGTTGAAGAAGACATTGATAAAAGATCATCAAAAGAGAAAGCAGAACCTCGAACGATCCAAGTGTCATTCTCGCATAATTTAAGAGTTTTTCCTCATCATTCTTTAAGTTTTCAAAGAGCGCATGATACTCGCCAACTTGTTGCCTGTTCAAATAAATTGAACCAACCCACATCCTCCTTGTTTTCCTATCTAGTTTGCTCTCCCGTCGTTTTTCCACAACCACAACACAACAGGATCCATTGCTAGATTGGCACAGGCAGATCTATGCCCCCTGCATGGCTAGTGCGGAAACGAACACTGATCATTTCCACCCAAGCCGTACCGTGCTAGGGTTAAGATGTCAAATTCTTCAATTACACAGCACAAGCAGACGAACCGCAGGACAGAGGGACAGAATCTACAGGAACATACCACCTGAAGAGAGACGGTACGGTCAGGCACGGGTAAACATGGTTTGGCTTATCCTATGTAATTTGTTTTTTGTTTTTTTTGGTTTTTGTAAAGTGTTTTACGGCGCTCGCAACTGCATAAGGTCATAATATGAGCGCGCGGGACACACCTAATATTTTCAGTTGGTAGGAAATTTTGAATTTTGGCCGGGTGAAGGCCGAAGCCTACTCTAATCGATTTTAGACCACCAAGGGATCTTTAACGTGCACAACTTGCACACGGGCCCTCCGAGATTTTTCGCCCTT
>NW_004798182.1:22944-24134 GCF_000002075.1 Aplysia californica
GTGTGTGTGTGTGTGTGTGTGTGTGAATAACTGAATCGTTTTTACTATACATTTTAAAAAAGTGTGATCTTTTTCTAGTGTGGTTCCAGTTTGTTCCGACTCATTCGATAACTCTAATTATAAAACGGATTTATGAAATGCGGTAACAAAAGCGCTTTTTACGTTATAACAAACAAATCGTTTTTGAAATGGCAAAATAATTAGGAAACCCAAGTTCTTTTTTCTCAAAATGGCTTTTCCAAGTGAAAGGCACCTCATTATTCTGTAAATTGTACAATTGAGAAAATATGATCATCTCTTTTGGGTTTCTTTCGGTCTTTCTCTTTTCTCCATTATTCTTTTGCGGAGTTGTTGCGAAACTTCTCATTAGTCAGTGGCCTAGTGGTTAGGCTCTCGGACTCGCAACCGTAAGGTCGTGGGTTCGAATCCCGTCAATCCTGCGGGCCCGACGTTGTGTCCTTGGGAAAGGCACTTTGCACAAATTTTCCTCACTTCACCCAGGAGGGAATGGGTACCCGGCTATAGACAGCGAAAGATCTTGTCAGTTTGTTAGTGTTGTCAGTTTGTTAGTGTTTGAGCGCTTAATCGGCTGCTTGCACTGTATGCTTCCAAGGAAGCTGAGAATGTTTTGGAGTGTTCTATGGTCTTCTGGGGTAATAATATAGTGTAAAGCGCATAGAGCCTGCTGCTGAGCGGGGATATGCGCTATACAAATGCTATCTATTATTATTTATCTATTACTAATTATCTATTATTAGTGAGCGTTTGAGTTTGAGTAAAGAGAAGCACGCTGAAACAATACTGGTCATATTTTTGTGCAGGGATGAGTCAAGTCAGATTGACAGAAAAACAAAGCGGAAGAAATAACGTAAGACATATAAGTGGCACCCTCCAGCCGCCCGCTTAGTGAGCTTGGCAGACAAGTTATAGAAAGTGGAGCTTGAGCGGGTGTTCGATGAAAGCTGTTGACGATACATAGGCTGTAGGCATGTTTCAGAAGGTGAGAGATCACACTTGAAGTGTCGGCTTCTGATTAAGCTAATGTGAGTTATAAACGACCTCCCCCTCCCCATCCCGCTCCTCCTCCTGGACTGGTTGTTGTTGTTGTTGTTGTTGTTGTTGTTGTTGTTGTTCTTTTTCTTCTTCTTCTTCTTCTTCTTCTTCTTCTTCTTCTTCTTCTTCTTCTTCTT
>NW_004798182.1:24321-26760 GCF_000002075.1 Aplysia californica
GGACAAGACCAAAAAAGCGGTTAATCTCTCTAATCATCGGCGGGCACTTCTATGTCTTCCGGTCCGGATTAATGGCCTAAGCTGCTCGTTTATAGATACGGTTGTTTTGCGTCAGTGTCACTCTCCCTTAAAAGGTTGATAGCCACCCACTCACTCTTTCTTTCCCCTTCCAGACCCCTCCCTCCTCCCACCCCGCCCCCTCTCAACCTCCGCCTTCCCTCCAAAGTTTCTCTCTCTCTCTCTCTCTCTCTCTCTCTCTCTCTCTCTCTCTCTCACATACTGCAGCATCATGCTTCGATTACACCCTGGCCAACATCGCAATCCAGGGTGTCTAATTACCATAACATTAAGTGAAATTCATGAATAATGATAGAACTTTGCATTTCTTGATTAAGACTTATGTCCAAGAATAACATATATAATTCCCACTATTTGTAAATTTGGGTTACAAAAACTAAGCTTCCCCTAAGCCGATAAAAGAGACGGATGACGTAATACTATCGTTTACCGCGTGGAGAATGTAATCTAACTTCACTTTATCCTCATCCACGACCCATGGAACATGATTTATATGACAAAAGGACTTTGAATCTGAATAAACTTCAATTGTTTTCAACGAAAGGCGGACGTAATTCTAAGTTTCCCCTCGCGTCCTGGCCCTGTAGTTTTCTGAATCTGTTAACCCTATCTGTACGCCTGGGGTCAGTTTGTACCCCCAGGGTTGTATTCTTCACATTTTAGAATACTTCTAGTACGAAGATCTCTTTGGAACTTTCAGTATTTCTCAAAAATCATTTTGACAGACTGCTTTGCAAAGCGTACGGATGGGATTAACGAGTAAATTTCCTCTTTGGAAAGTGGTGGCACAGAGTTCCCCACGTCTAGTGGATACTTACTTACCTTTTACTTTTCGTATGGATAGTAAAACACGATGTACGAATAGGGTTAAGTGGTGGCACAGAGTTTCCCACGTCGTATGGATACGATAGTAAAACACGACGTACGGATAGGGTTAAGTGGCGGCACAGAGTTCCCCATGTCCTAAGGATACGAGAGTAAAACGCATGGATAGGGTTAATCTGTCGTTCCAGAAGGTTTTTTTCTGTTTTCTTATACCGCAAGGTGTCGAGGAGAGATGTAATTAATTGTCAGACGTGGGCCATGATGTGTTGCTTTTTGGATCGTCAAACCGTGCCTTTGAAGTGAGTGTCTCATTGTCTCCACTGATCCATCGTTTTCTTGGTCTTTACTTTGCCTTGAAGCTGTCAAATCGCTTTATTAAGATAAATAAATAAATAATTAATAAATTACACTTTTTATTTGTCCCAGAAGGGCACTTTGGTTTACAATGGCAAAGATACATATACATACCTACACACATGCATACATACATACGTACATACATACATACATACATACCTACACACATGCATACATACATACGTACATACATACATACATACATACCTACACACATGCATACATACTTACATACATAATTATAAAGACGTACATACAGAATTACATGCATAAATACATACAGAAATACGCAATATTTACAAATACAGAACAGTTTATAACTATGCCACTGTCGGTCGCCACTGTGCAGCGCCCTGTATTTTGAGCTAGGGTAGTGGTGTCTTGCTCAAGGACACACCCCAGTGACCACGCATCTGATCCCCGTGTCACCGACACTTGCTTGACATTGCTTGAGTCTAAACTCACTACTCACTTAGCCACTGGAGCCCCCAGTAGTTCTTTGAGGCTGGCTGTTGTGTACACATTCTCATAACGTTTTCTAGAAGAGTCTAGGATATTCGAAGTGATGCTGTCCGGAACAAAATCAGGCCGGGGGTGGGGGGTGGGTGGGGGTACTCTCGTGGCCTAGGTTAAGGGGTTTGCGTCTCATTCAAAGGCCCCGGGTTCGAATCCGGGTAGCGACTAACACTGTTTTTTTTTCTCAAAAATTGTCTTCTTTCACTTTCTTTCCTTCTCTCTTTCAGTGTTCTGTCGTCGGCTTTCGTCTCCACTTTCTGTCCCCACCCCTTCACCTCCTTTGCCTCCTCTTCTGGGCTCCTGACTCTTTCTGCAGCCTTTCTATTGCTACTCCTTGGCTCCTTCTTACAGCTGTCTTTCAGCCACACCCCTGATCATCTGGTGAGAAAAATCTGCACCTAGCCTTCTCGGACAAGTGCGAAAAATCTAGGAGGTCCCGTGAGCAAGTTGTGCACGTTAAAGATCCCTTGGTGGTCCAAAATGTATAAGAGTAGGATTCGGCCGTCACCTGGGCAAAATTCAAAATATCCTACCAATTGAAAATGTTTGGTGTGTTCTATATTATGCTCATATGACCTTCTGCAGTTGCGAGCGTCGTAAAACAGTTGGAAAAAAACAGTCAGGCGGTTAAAGAGCGCCACAGGCAGGTTGTATTTCTGCCCC
>NW_004798182.1:29357-34725 GCF_000002075.1 Aplysia californica
AGTAGCAGCTCAGCAACAAAAATAACACCACCACCACCACCACCACCACCACCACCACCACAACAACAACAACAACAACAACTACCACAACAACAACAACAACAACAACACAACAACAACACAACAAGAACAACAACAACAACAACAACAACAACTACAACAACAACAACAACAACAACAACAACAACAAAAGCAACAACGTCCTCCTTAAGGTAGGCCCTCGTCGAAAAGAGGTTACGGGAAATGTTAAAATCTTGTAGATTCGTCGCTGCATTTCTCTTTGGCCGGCGGTATATTGTTATTGTAATGTGAATGGGGAGTCAAACATTAGGAATCCATCAACAGTTGAACAGAACCACAGTGTTACGAGTGTAAAAGCTCCTTCAATTGATATCCTCACGAATTCTAGCGAGTGGTAACTTCCCGTTTTCCATAGAGCCCTTCCTTTGATGTTGGTTTACACAACTAAAGAGCTGTGTTGCTGCCGTAAGCAATCTACTTTAGTTCACATTAATTTGGAGATTTTCGATTTTAACAACCCCCCCCAACCTTTCAACATCACCATAACGCAGTTTACTGCTACATTCAAGGCTTACAATTTTCTTCTTTAGCTTTTCATGATTCCTGATAGGAGCAACACGACCAAAAAAAAACAAAAAAAACACGACAAAAATTACTTTTTTGTCTCTGGTGTGATAGTTATAGTGTAACGCGCATAGAGCTTGCTGTCGAGCGGGGTTATGTGCTATACTAATGCTATTTATTATTTATCATTTTATCATGGTGTAAAAAGTACCCAAACTGACTAATGTGGATTGCTTGATACACCGACTTTGTGCAGAATATTAGGTCGCTTTTAAGCACAAGGGGGCTATCCCGAAAAAAGCTGTTTTAAGAAAATTAAAGGTAAAGTTTAATGCCCCTTGTTCAGTTTCTTTAAAAGACAGGGAGAGTTTCCTCGTTAATCAAACAATTAATATACACACCAATGAAACCAAACTTCTCCTATAGGTAAAGCATAGCCTACTTTTGGTGTAGGTCAAGATTTCTGGAAATCTCCAAAATCTGGGTCAGCCCGCTTGTCCATAAGAGCGACCATTTATCGTTGGGTACGGTATGCGTCTCCCCCCCCCTCCCCCCTCCTCCCTTCTTGAAGGCAGACAAACTTTCTCCTAACTACTCTAATAGCTGCCCGGCTAGTGCCAAACGACCCTCCTCTTTCCCAGGGGAGACATACAGCGTCCTGCAGACTGTTAGACGCATGACACTGTCACGCACATATTTATTCCGTCTCTGTTGTTTGCCAAGAACGCGTTTGAAGCTGAGTGAACGGAAGAAAATAAAGCAAAGTCTCTTAGTGGGTGGTTAGTGGGTGCTCTGGTGTGGTTTATCGTCCATATCTCCCTTCCGTCTATTTTTTGTGGGTGGTTGGCGGGTGCTCTGGTGTGGTTTGCTTCTTCTTTCCTATCAAAATCTATCGTCCTTATCTCCCCTTCTCTTTTATGTTTGTTATTCTCTTGTAACACCTCTGATCTTCTGGCAAGTGCCGTAAAACACTGACTTTAAAGTCCCTCTACTCGACTGAGCGCTGCTCTAAATCCTTCATGTGAGTACTCACATTGTGGTGGTTTTATGCTTTCTTTGTGAGAATGTGAGGTCCGTAAAAGTGTTTAAAATATGGACCTGTCCCCAGGGAACATTTAAGATAAGGTAGTTCGGCTTAAGCCTACCACAAATTCTCCCAACGATTGCGCCAGCGGTTTTCTCAAGTTTCCTTTGTCCGTTGAGATCACGGTTAAGATTAGTAAAAAGCAGAGAGCTTTTTGTATTGAGCATTTCCTCACCAGTAACTCATTTCCTAAGTTTCGCACAAAATGTGGAAATAATGTTAAAGTGTCCTTAAGGCCGCCTTTGATGTCAAGGGTGAAAATGGTCAATCTGCTGTTAGGACGTGTAGAGAATCAGAACTAAAAATTCCCACACAAAATGACCACTTCAGGTCAGACACACACCTTTGGCACCTCTTTAAACGTCACCAGGGTGTAGCATTCAGTAGATGGGCCACATAAGGCATCTGTCAGTAGACAATGGCTGCAGCTTGGACTCACCTACATCTCAATGGTTCGCATTCTCAAGGCATATCTTTATCTACAACTGTACCATTTTCCTGTTCACGAAGCTAACATGAAGCAGAAGATAGCAATGTGTTCATGATTCCTCCATCATATGAAAAAGCGTGAACATTTCCTCTTTGACATTTGGTTCCTTGGCAAAGCCCATATTCACCTTTCAGAATACGTTAACTGCACAAATGTTGTCTATTTGGGCAACCTCACCCTACCCCATATTGTCTCTAGAAACAACTCCAGACTGTAAGGGGTACCGTGTGCGTGGCTTTGAGTACCAATGGTTGAGTGGATCCTCGTGTTTAGCCACCACTGAATAGTACGAACGACACGTTACAATGAGTCCAGTCCAAAGAAGGGCATTATGTAGACCATTGCTTCTCGGAATTCTAAAATTTTACAAATATTTTTTTTTAAAACTCTGTAAGAAAAAAAAAAGAAATATTGTTTAAATATTACAGGTTTATGGGTGGTTTTTATAAAAGCCATTTCCGTTTTCGAAAGCAAGTTTTTTCTTCATGAATTTATGTCAAACAAATTCCCTTAGGATGATTTCTGTCTGTTAAATTACCACGTCCTAGTACACATTTTGCGCGAGATATTCAGAAAAAAAGATGTTTGGTTTTGCTTTGTTTTTTGATCACCCTGTATTTACTTGAACACATGCAACCAATACTACATATCAAGAACCTGCAATAAGATCAATATTCAACATTTTGGGATAAGTACTTTTTAACATCTGGCCAGCGATTTGAAAAAAAAAAAAACATTTAAAAGAAAAAAAAGCCAAAGATTTTAGTTGTGCATGACCTGTCATTTCGAATACAAGAAATGAAAGCCAGGAAATTAACGTGGGTGATTTAGACTGATGGATCAATAAGTTATGAGCGACGCGTAGATCTCTTCGACAGAGTGATTAGAACTTTTTTCTACAGAGATACGCGTTTAGCCTTTGGCCCTCCACACAGCTAGCTCCGTCAGCTCAGATGCTAAATGTATCATGGTGGACTAAAGAGAAGATGACCCTGGTTCCAATCCCAGCCTGGGCGTTCTTGAACTCGGGTCGTTTTGTAAAGCTTTCAAGTTCATTGTTCATTGTTCATTGTTTCGGGAAGCAACATCCCTGCATTCCGGACATGTCCATTGATTCTCCGTTGCTCTCTTCAAAATGTCACCGAGGATCTTTCCACTGATTGTGCAAGTGCATACCTGGTTGAAGCTTTCAAGGCTCTCAGCCAATCTGGAGAGGTTCCGCCTGATAGTCTTGATAAGGACCTTAAACCCTTATACCTTAATGATGATAGATAGATAGCATTTGTATTGTGAAAATCCCCATTCAAAAGCAAGCTCTATGCGCTTCACAATCTGTACTATAACCCCAGCAGACCAGAGAGCATTCTGAAGCAACCTCAACTTCCTGGGAAGCGCACGGTGCAAGCAGCCATTTATAGGCGCTAAAACACTAACATACTGACTAGACCTTTCGCCGTCTATGGCCGGGTTCCACGTGGGTGAAGTGAGGAAACTTGCTGTAAAGTGTAAAGTGCCTTTCCCAAGGACACAACGTCGGGCCCGCGGCTCGAACCCCCGAACCCGCAACGTCACGATTACGAGCCCGGTAGCCTAACCACTAGGCCACCGACGCCACTTTATACACATCCCCCACGTTTTTGCCAGAACACTTCCCTTCTATATTCTATTCTGTATTTTTTCACGATAACAACCCATTTTGTGAGTAGTTGACGGGTGCTCTAGTGTGGTTAGCTCCTTCTAACCTATCCAACAGTAATCTTTCCTACCTTCCCTCCTTCTATTCTTGGTAAGTTACTCTCCTGAACCACATCTGGTCTTCGGTATTTGTATAACATGTTTGTGCTGTAATTGTCTTAAAACCCTTACTACTAAAACTAAAATTAACACATTTCAAAAGACAGAAAACAAGTCAATAGTTCAAATAACGCTCCTATAAGCCGTCAAAGACATATCATAATATGATAAATGCTAACATATTATGGAAAACTGACGAAAGAAAGTTTGTTAACCCCATGATATTTAAGAACGCTATTTACTCTTGTTTACTCTCGCTGTTTACCGTAGACTATCTCTATTTTAGTATAAAACTTCTGAAAATTCTAACGGTCGGTTTAAAATCCAAATCTGGTTAAAACTGATGGCAACTGTAACGTCTTCGCGGTCAAGATTTAGATAAATTAATCAAGAGGTCGGAACATTTGATTTTGCCTTTCTGCCTAAACCTTCATTAATTTGAGGTCACTTTAACAAAGTACATAGACAGTAGAGCTGGGCGAAGAGTCGATTCCGGAACCGATTCCCGCGATTATTACAAAGGAAGTAAAGTTTCGTCTCCTTTTTACGTCGACCAACGGTTGCCAGTTATTTTAATCATTAGAATCTTCTTTTTGAAAAGAATTTATTTTTGAAAAAAAAAAAAAAGAAGTTGATGCTTCGTAGTGTACCGAAATCAAGGTTTTCCTAAATCCTGAAGATGTTCCAGGTAACCTCAGGGGAAAAAATCACATCATTAGAAAGTAAGTAATTGGGTTCGGAGTCGATTCCTACGATTCCTAGCTTTCAATAATCGGGAACCTAGCCGCCCAGCACTAATAGACATAGATAGTTTGTGAAATTTCTTGCTTCTAAACATGGGAATCCAACTAAGATCTTCTAAATGTAACAGCTACAAAAACAACAAACAACAAACAACCCGAATAGAAGCCTAGAATGTTGTCATCAGGTTACAAAGAGCCCACAATATAACCCTAACAGTAACCATGATCCGATCACTAACCCTATCCCTAACACTAACACTTACCTTAACCCTAACCCCTAACCCTATTACCACTAACCCTTTACCCCTAAACCCTAAACCCTAACCACTAACCAGTAAACCCAAAACCCTAAACCCTAAATTATATTTAGGGATAAATTTAATAAAGTATATCTCCCTCTCACGCTTGTTCTTTTTAAGGTTCTCTTCCCTTTTCTCTCACCCCTCTCCTCTCCTCTCTTCTCCTCTCCTCTCCTCTCACCCCTCTCCTCTCCTCTCTTCTCCTCTCCTCTCCTCTCACCCCTCTCCTCTCCTCTCTTCTCCTCTCCTCTCCTCTCACCCCTCTCCGTCTCTTTCACTACATCTTACAACTCTTTCTCTCTCTCTGTTGTACTCTTTATCTACTTCTTATCCTCATACCCTCATACCCTCTTACCACCCACCCCTTTTCTCT
>NW_004798182.1:37469-38792 GCF_000002075.1 Aplysia californica
ATTATCATCTAGAAAAATGCTGTTTTGAGAAAATCGAAAGTAAAGTTTTTGCCCTTTGTTCAGTTTCTTTAAAAGATAAAGATAAGGAGAGTTTTCTCTATAACCAAACACATATTCACACCAATTAAACCAAACTTCTTCATTAGGTCGGGCAATGCTCACTTTTTGTGTGGGTCAAAATTTCTTGAACCCCCCGAAATCTGGGTTAACCCGTTGGTCCTAAAAAGCTACCAATTCATGTCCTTGTCTGCAACAACAGACAGCGATATCTCTGAGTGAGTCCTGTGGCCATTCCCAAAGTTGGGGGGGGGGGGATATTTACATTTTCATATTATGCACAGTAGAATTGTAAATGGGCTGGTTTATCAATGTCATGCTCATACTTTGTCCGAACAACATAGGGGGAACTGCTGCTTTTTCTTTCCTCATCCTGACTTCCGTCATTCGTTCCTCTACTTCTTTTGTATGTTTGTCACTCCCTTGTGGTAATTTCTATTTCCGTGGTGCCTTGATAGTCGAAGCAGACTTTGTGTTGTTGAGGCCAGAGAGTTGAGCAGAGTAAGCCTGATTCTCCGTTTGGACTTCTCTGTTGACATCCACCCTCTCTTCCCCTTTCATCCTCATGCCATTCATTCTCCCCCTCTCTCTTTATATATTATCTCCCCCCCCCTCTCACACTCACTATCTCTCTTCCCGTTTACCTCTCTCTTCATATCATCTCTCCTTCTATCTCTCTCCCACTCTCACTCCCTCCCTCTCTTTCTTTGTTTCGCTCTCTCCATTTCCTCGTCTTTTCTCCTTCTAGTCTCCACCCGCACCCCCCTCTCTCTGTATCTCTTTTTGTTCGAAAACAAGATGCAATGGGGATTTTGCGAATTTTTCATAATTATTCTTTTTTTTGGGGGGGGGGGGGCTGGGGTGGTAAATGAGTTGTTCTGATGGTTCTGTTAGTTCCCTCTACCGGGGAAACATAATACAAGTAGAAAAAAGTTAAAACAAAAGTTCAAGAGAATCCTAGACTGCAGTTCACAGAAGTTCGTTGAAAAAACGACGTCATTTACGCGTAGCACAGACAGAGTTAAAAGAAACAGGAGATGGCAATAAAAGGTGCTGACCTCAGCATTGTGGCCATAAACCACCTGCACACAAAAACAGAAGAAGAAGAAGGGGAGGTGAAAGATGATGATGCTGCTGCTGCTGCTGCTGCTGATAATGATGATAATGATGATGATGATGATGATGATGATGATGATGATGATAACAGAAAAAAAAGAAGAAGAAGAAGAAGAAGAAGAAGAAGAAGAAGAAGAAGAAGAAGAAGAA
>NW_004798182.1:39975-42330 GCF_000002075.1 Aplysia californica
TGTATGTGTGTATGTGTGTGTGTATGTGTGTGCGTGTATGTATGTGTGTATGTGTATGTGTGTGTGTGTATGTGTGGCGGTACCCCAGAGAGATAGATAGATAGATAGATAGATAGATAGAGAGAGAGAGAGAGAGAGAGAGAGAGAGAGAAAGAGAGAGAGAGAGAGAGAGTGAGTATGTGTGTGTGTGACGACACCTGTCTGCCAACCTCCCCCAGAGCTTGGTAGGTGCGCCGTGGACTTGATCGCTTTTCCACAACGGTGCCAGAGAGCGGGCTGGGAGTCATGGATTAACTCACCTCTTTCTGTTTTCTACCTAAAGATGGACTAGCTGTTTGAATTGTTCACAGATGACACGACGTTTTCCAGGTGAAAGACTCGTGGTTGTAGATTTGCCGCTGTTGTTCAACATTAATTGATATGTCCAATTTTAGAAAGCAAGCAAACAAAAGACAAACAAACAAACAAGCAAACAATTATTTGAAAAATGATGTTTGTAGATTGTTGCTGTCGTTCAACGTTAATTGATATTGTCAAATTTTCGAAAGCAAAGAAACAAACAAACAAACAAGCAAGCAATTATTGGAAAAAACAAAAAAAAATAGTGTCTAGTATGTTGTAGAGTTTAATAAGGCGCGTCCATTGGTCTTAATCTCCTTCCTCTTCTTAGCATAGTAATGGATTTAGACGAATTAAATATTGTGTATTAACATGGTTTTTGGAGCGAAGTGAAACAGGTTTTTTTTCGTTGTGTTTCTCTGGAGACCGTCGTATTTTGACATCCGATCAGGATGAATGACGGAGACGTGATGACAATGACACAGATTGTTACAGGTGATTGGCACACGATGTTTATACGCCACAGGGACAATATCTTGTGTTTTATTTCTTGACAAATGAAGTGATCCTTATCTGAAGTTTACGTTTTGAGAAAATTATTATCTTTAAGATTTGGGGCTTCTGATTAAAACAACAGGAATTTTATACATCTAAGAAATAATATATTTGAAGACATCTGAAGCGTGTAAGGTATTGACAACTTTAGATGACATGATTTTTAATATGAAAAAAAGGGCAAGTTATTTGTTTCGGCCTTTTGGCTTAGATTAACGTGTGGTTTTGTTCTTATCAATTTATTCTTTAACAACAAAGCAGCCAAAAGCAGCTTGTCATTTCTTTCTGTCTTACGACGATATGAAGTGGCAGTTGAGTATCGACAGGAAGAGCTGTGGAAGTAATTAGAGGTGTCACATGTTGTGAAATGTAAAGGAATTCTTAACCAGCCTTGACTCCTTACAAATTTAATGGATTGATTCCGGCACATTGGTTTGTTGTTTCACCACGTACACACACCCATACACAAGTGTACGCACACACGAACATGCACACTGATACAAACACACACACGAACACACCCACTGATACAAACACACACACACACACACACACACACACACACACACGCACACACACTCACACACATACACACACACGAACGCACACACATACACACACATACACACGAACACACACACACATGAACACACACACACTCACACAAACACACATGAACACACACTCACACAATATATATATATATATATATATATATATATATATTTATGTATTATGTCCGACTAGCATGTACCGATCAGAAACACGATATCATACATATATGTGAGGCAGCATGGTGGAATCAGGCTCTCGTCAAAATAATCAAAGTGAAGAAACTTGCATTTTTCCGCAGGTTTGTGAATTTTTATCTAATTTTAGTTTTTTGGCTCAACACCTTTCATGCCCATTAAAGAACTCATTTCGGTGTGGATTTTTCAGAAAAACGTTGATTAAAGGCACAAAAATTTAAATTTTCAGTTACAACAGGCTCTTAAGCTAAGGAAATAACTAATCTTTTCGGACATTTTCTCACTAATTTTACCTGTGAAAACAGGTGAACCCCACCTCCTTCAATTTCAAATATCTCGACTTGTATTAAGATAAATGGATACTTTTTCATCAAAATAAAGACAGGTGAACAAGTTTTAAGATGATACCAATAACTCTACATGCCCAAAAATTGACGAGAGCCTGATTCCACCACGTTGCCCCACAATATTTCATAGTATGCCTGTTGTTGTTGCCTTCCAAATTATCTTCCAGATTAGGAAAACACGATCGAAAAAAATCTACAGGAATAACGAAGTAATTATAAAACCTTTTTAAAATTCCCGTAACTCTTTGGGGACCCGCATTCTGGTTCTTCAACAACGTAATAAGACGTGATGATTTCTGACACTTCAATAAACAAATCCCTATCTTAGAATTACAAAGTTCTATTTTTCACTTCTCTCTCTCTCT
>NW_004798182.1:42941-50376 GCF_000002075.1 Aplysia californica
CACACTCACATACTCACACACACACACACACTCACACACACACGCACACACCACACATACACACACACACACACACACACACACACACGTGCGCGCGCACACACACACATAAACATACACACACAGACACACACGTAAACATGCTCTCACACGTAGTACACTTGCACTCACAAACAGGCTTACAGTCTCATGCATAAAATAAATGAACAGTAGTATAAACAATACTGAAGTTAAGCTTTATACATAGGATTACTTTCGCTTTAGCCGCCTTGTTTATATCTCTTGAATGTTCACCCTGTAAACAAAATCAATCCTCTCCGACAGTTAGATATAGAGGCTTTGAGAATTGGGTAGTTTTTTTTTCCTTCTCTCATCTATATTTTCTTAGTTAATCAAGTCTAGATTTATATAGTGGTTCTTTTTTTTACGATTGCTAGGGCTATTTTTTTCTCGTAATTCTGCAACATCGATAAGAGCAACAAATGATCTACTCACCGATTTATTACGTTGGGTTGAAGACGGGAGATGGGTGAGGGGAGGAATCATTCGTGCGCTACGAATGACCTAATGGTTATTTATGAATAACGTTGTCCGACATGAGTTGATTATTATTTTTTTAAAACCTCAACAAAACCCCACATCTACAAAAAACAAAACAAAACGTAAACAAAAACAAACAAAAACAACTATCTGTTCGTCTACGGCCCAACTGAAAGCAATGGCTCTCATTTTATATTAAAACGCTTTATCTGAAACTGAAAAAGGCATGCACCACCGACATGACGTAAAAAAGTAAAGTTGTTCTCGCATCCGATCCGGACATTGAGGATTGCCTTGTTAGTGAAACAACTTCCTGAGTCTTCGACATATTGTGGTAGGGTGGCCAGTTCCTTTCAACGCTGCCTTTACTTCCCCAAC
This sequence comes from Aplysia californica, assembly GCF_000002075.1. Lineage (NCBI taxonomy): Eukaryota > Metazoa > Mollusca > Gastropoda > Aplysiida > Aplysiidae > Aplysia > Aplysia californica. Next base: position 43,860 of record NW_004798182.1, read on the forward strand.
TCGAAGTCAGGTACCCATTACTGCTGCACCAACGAACATGTATACTATGAAAATTTGCCAAATCGTGTTTCTGATTCATGTACGATGGTTGGAAATGGTCTCTTTTAAGGACAAGCGGGCTAACCCAAATTTCGGGTGTTTTCAGAAATATTGACCTACCCCAAAAGTGGGTATTGTCCTACCTATAGGAGAAGTTTGGTTTCATATAATTTGTTTGTTTAAAGAGAAAACCCTCCTTATCTTTTAAAGAAACTGAACAAGGGGCAAAAACTTTACCATCGTTTTTCTCAAAACAACAATTTTCGGGATAGTCCCCTTGTGCTTAAATGTGATCAAAGGTGCAGAAACACTATCTTTGTTCTGCTGGTGGGGACTGGACGTGTGTGTCCGCTACGGTCTCAACTCAAAGACATGCGCAGTTCAACAGACCTGTGAGTACTTTTCGAGACTCACGTGGAGGCGTCTCGGTGTTTTATGGAGGAAATCTACAAGCTTGCACTGAAGTATTAGGGCAGGGCGGTTTAATATTTACTGGAGCTCGTGGACAGCTGTGTGGTTGGGGGGAGGGGGTGGGGGGTCAGATTGTCCATGTAAACGGGGGCACACCGGTCATGCCTATGATGAGGGTGGAAGGCCACCCATGTCTGACACATGTGACGTCACTGCCGCGAGCTCTAGTGTTATATATAGCCTCTTTGCGTCATGATTAGTTTTCGGCAATTGCGGACAACAGCTCTTTCTTACCGGAAGTTCAGATTTTTTAGTAGAGGTTTTACGGCGCTCGCAACTGCATAAGTTCATGAGCACCAGAAGATTAGGGGTGTTACAAGAGAGAAACAAACATAAAAAAGAAGGAGGGGAGATAAAGACGATAGATGTTTGATAGGAAAGAAGAAGGAGTTCTTTAATCAAATGAAGAAATGTCAATGAGTATCAAAATAAGTTTACTTATTGCCGTATGGTATTATGTCACGTTTAGATTTCGTACCAAAAGAGGGCCCAAGGGTAGTGGGTTTACCCCCTTAAAAAGATAATCCCACCGGCTATTTCATTATGCTTGCCATGCCTTGTTTAGATCACCGTCCAAATTCCTCAGTATTGGAAACATTTCGCCACCATTTCCCTTGTCGCCAGATACCAATGGCACAGTATACTCTCAAGCATTCATTGTCGCACTAGTAATTTCACTGTTACCAATGAATTATTTATATCTTCCAATAAGACTTGGCACAGATTACTTTCTCTGTCTGTCTGTCATTCTCTCTCTTTCACTCTCTCTCTCTCTCTCTCTCTCTCTCTCTCTCTCTCTCTCTCTCTCTCCCTCTCTCTTTCTTCTCTCGCTCTCTTTCTCTTTTTCTCTTTCTCTCTCTCTCTCTTTCTCTCTCTTTCATCTCTCTCTTTCATCTCTCTCTCTCTCTCTCTCTCTCTCTCTCTCTTTCTCTCTCTTTAACGCTCTCTCTTTCTTTCTCTTCTCTCTCCCATCTTACCCTCCCCTTTCTCTCTCTTTCTCTCTCTTTCTCTCTCTCTCTCTTTCTCTCTCTCTCTCTCTCTCTCTCTCTCTCTCTCTCTCTCTCTCTTCTCTTCCCCTTCTCCCTCATTTTCTGTCTCTGTCGCCCTCTCTGTCCTTCTCTCTCTCTCCCTATCTCCCTGTCTGTCTTTTTATCTCTCTGTGTGATTCCTTGTACGTAGTTAATCATTGTATTTATACGTATGCCCATGAATGTGTCTTTGTAAGTGTGCCAGCTCGCTCGCGTGTGCGCCATAATTCTGTTTACACGTATGTCTGAACAAAAGACATGTGCTCTAAACTAGATGATGAGTCCTCCTCAACATATATTTACCCTCCAGCAATTTCAATCTCTTCTCCCTTTCTAGAGTCGCGCACCTCTCGTACTAATGAACTTCGATCGTCCTGTGGAAACAACAGTACATACATTTTGTCCTTTCCCTCTGTTTGCAAAGTGGTATTGGGTCAAACCGTGCCATCTAGAGAGGGCTCACATTAGAGGAGGGTCATTCCTCGGTAAATGACGAGACATTTGGACTACACTTTCCTACAATGATAACACTGTAATTCAATATCAATTAATATTGTACAACTCTAATTAATCAAAACATAAAAAAACATGAGAAGTCCACCGAAAACAAAAACGGGCATAGTCACAAACTGAAAATCGTGAGGGTATCAATTTTGAACACTTGTTGACTCATAACTGTATTTCTGTTCAACTGTTGGTTGATTATTGTTGTCAGATTTTCCATCCAACAAACATATAAAATAAACCGCCTGTCAAACAAATATGAAGTTTGGAGTCCACAAGCTTTTAACATTGACACCCTCACAATTTCCAGTTTGTGAATATGCCCGTTTTTTCAGTTGACTCCTCACTTATTAAAAATCGCATTGACTGCTGTCATTTGAAAAAAAACCCAAACACAACTTTAGGTGACATGTTTGGTTTTAGTAACTGACAGGACAGAAAAAAACCCCTAATTTGTCCCGTCAGTTACCGGAACTAAACACATCACAAAATGTGCAGAAAGTACTTTGTTCAAATGACAGCTTCTAATATTATGATTCTTAATATGTCTTTCAAATGTTCTGATCATTTAAAGTTGAAATAAACTAATCGATATTGAATTACAGAGTTATCATTGTAAGAAAATACAATCCAAATGTCCTTTAGTTTTAGTAAGGTTTTACGGCCCTCGCAACTGCATAAGGTCATATGAACGCCAAGGGGTGGGTGTCAACAGAGAAGTCCTTACAGGGAATCATCAGGCTTACTCTGCTCACCTCTCTAGCCTCAACAGCACAAAGTCTGCATCGACTATCAAGGCACCCCTGAAATAGCGGATCACAAGAGAGTGACAAACATACAAAAAAAACAGAAAAAATAACGACAGTAATGTTTAGGAAAGAAAAAGCAGCAGTTCCCTGTTTCAGTTTAGGCACAGTTATGAGCATGGCATTGATGAATCAGCCCATTTACAATTCTACTGTGCGTAAGAACAAGTTAATGATTATGCCCCCCCCCCTCCCTCCCTTTGGGAATGGCCTAAAGACACTTCAAGTTAGTGGCACCGCTCCCATGGGGGGTGGGGGGGGGGGGGGTGTGAGTCCAAATGCCCTGTCATGCGCAGTTACCGTGGAATAGCCCAGTAGACATCGTGATGTGGATCGATGAACGTACTACTGTGGCTAGTTGTCAGGTCATCCTAGAGTGTCTTCTGTTAATTGTCCTGGGCGTGCAAGAGGTGAAAAAGAGACAGAGAGAAAGAAAGACAGAAAAGAGAGAGAGAGTGAGAGAGTTATAGTGAGAGAGAGAGACAGACAGAGAGACAGAGAGACAGAGAGACAGTCAGAGAGACAGACAGACAGAGACAGAGACAGATACAGAGACAGAGACAGAGACAGACAGACAGACTGGAAAAGAGAGAGAGAGAGAGAGAGAGAGAGAGAGAGAGAGAGAGAGAGAGAGAAAGTGAGTGAGTGAGAGAGAGATAGAAAGAGAGATAGCTAGACAGATAGGTAGATAGATAGATAGATAGATAGATAGAGAGAGAGAGAGAGAGAGAGAGAGAGAGAGAGAGAGAAAGAAAGAGAGAGAGAGAGAGGGAGAGAGAGAGGGCGGGGAAAAAGAAAAATGTGCTTCATTTCTTGCTGATTCGTTTTGGGAGCCATTTATTAGTAATAATAATGTTTTGATAATAATATAATATATGAAGACTATAGGGGGAAAAGGACTGTACTCACAAACTGAAAATCGTTAGGGTACCAATTATGAAAGCTTGTTGACTCGTAACTGTATTTTTGTTCAACTGTTTGTTGATTATTGTTGTTAGTTTTTCCATTCAACAACACATAACAACAAACCACCAGTCAAACAAATAGGAAGTTATGAGTCCACGAGCTTTTAAAATTGGCACCGTCACAATTTCCAGTTTGTGACTACAGTCGTTTTCCCCCTGTGCTCTTCATAATTATGCATTTATGTAGCGCATACCCACATCTTACGGCTAGCTATATTCCCTTTCCAACTTTGTTACCGCACCAGATTCCAAAACACTCAGAAACTTTCTGGACTTTTCGGGAAGTAGAGCTAGCTATAGATTACACACCCGCTCAAACGCTAACAATCTGACACAACCTGTCTATAATAGCCATTCCAACATGGGTGAAGGGAGGACAATTCGTGTTGAGTGTCTGTCTCAGGACACGACGGGCTTTAGAGGGAATTTTTTTGTTAAGTGTTTTACGGCGCTCGCAACAGCATAAGGTCATATGGGCGCGCGGGACACATTACATTTTTTCAGTTGGTAGGAAATTTTGAATTTTGCCCGGGTGGCGGCCGAAGCCTATTCTTATCGATTTTAGACTACGAAGGGTTCTTTAACGTGAGCAACTAGCTCACGGGACCTCCACGATTTTTCGCTCTTGTCCGAGAAGGCTAGGTGTTGATCTTTTCCTACCATAAGATCAGGGGTGTGGCAGAAATACAGCAGTAAGGAGGAGCCAAGGAGTAGCAGTAGAAAGGCTGTAGAAAGAGTCAGGAGCCCAGAGGAGGGGGCAAAGGAGGTGATAGGGTGGGGGCAGAAAGAGGAGACGGAAAGCAGACAACAGAACATAGTTAGAGAGCAGGAAAGGAGGTAGGATGACACAATTTTAGAGAAAAAAAATGTTCGGTCGCTACCCGGATTCCAACCCGGGACCTTTGAATGAGAGCCAAACACCTTAACCTCTAAGGCACAAGAATCCCCAGAGGGGATTCGAACCCACGACCTGACGATTGTGAGCCTGAGAGCCTAACCACAGGCCACCGACACGATCAACCTATGTGAAAGCTACTACGCAAAAAACAAATAAAAAAATGAAACCTTAGCTAAAATAAACAAACAAATAAAACCTTAGCTAAAATAAACAAACAGCTAAACGAATATTTCAACGAAAGAAAACAAGAACTTCCGGGAATTCTACGAGCGAAAGAAACCGATAGTCTCTGGATCGAAATTTTCAGATAATTGGAAATTGTGACATTATCAATTTTCCCTCAGTTGTTGTCCTCACTGATTTCTTTTTTTTTTTGGGGGGGGGGGGTAGGGGATAAGCTGGATATATGTTATGACGTCCTTCTACGACCCGAGCAAGTCCGAGTGACTCAGATTCATGTTTTTTTTTGGTTTGTTTTAGTGAATAGAACTACATCAGTGCTCTAAACGTTTATTTAGTACAAGGAAAAGTAAGACAGATGGACAGACACAGAGAATAGAGTGAACAGAAATGGAAATGGGATCTGACAGTGGCACCAGAAACGTAGAACCAGTGACATTTTGCCAACATCGAAAGTTCAAGAAAACCTTGTTTACCTAACACAGTCATATTTTTAAAATTATGTCAGCACGTTATCTTGGGTGATTTGTAACATTTGCTGCTATCACTTAAAGAAACACAAATTTGATCAGATTTCCCAGTCAACTTTCCGAAAAACAATTGCAGAAATTGGTCAGGTAGTGACCCCCCCCCAAAAAAAAAAAAAAACAACAACAAAAAAACAACAACAAACAAACAAAAAACAAACAAAGAAACAAACGAAAAACAGTAAGAGAAATGTGATTATAAGTAGAATGCAGACAATAATACCATGGCTCAAAAAAGAAGACAGTCAAAAAGTGTCGGAAAGGTCAAACCTGAGAAGACGGAGACAAGAAGGAGGCGAGACAGTCTGTCAGTGCAGGAGGCTACCCTAGTAGACATTGCACAGGCTAGTGCACGGGCAAATATGTGAATGGAGGGAATTAGTTTAGTTTTACCAAGAGTGTTACGGCACTTGCAACAAATAAGGTCATATAAGTGCCGAAGATTAGAGGTGTTACAAGAGAGTAACAAACACAAAAAAGAAGGAGGGGAGATAAAGACGATAGATGTTTGATAGGAAAGAAGAAGCAAACCACACCAGAAGCCCCCGCCAACCACCCACAGAGAGGGAATAATGTGATACCTTTGTTAGACAAGCATTGGTTTCATAAAACAAGCAGCTTGACCCGGCTCAAACTGAGTGTGGGTGGCTGGTTGGCGGATGCTATGGCGTGGTTTGCTCCTTCTTTCCTATCAAAGTTCTGTTGCCCTGATCTCTCCCCGTTGTGCATAAAAGCGACCAAATTTAGAACATCATGACATGGCAACGGTGGCCTAGTGGTTTGGCTCTCGGACTCGCAACCGCAAGGTCGTGGGTTTGAATCCCGTCAGGGGCCCGACGTTGTGTCCTTGGGAAAGGCACTTTACACGAATTTTTCTCACTTCACCCAGGTGGGAATGGGTACCCCGCTATAGACAGTGAAAGATCTTGTCAGCTTCTTAGTGTTTGAGCGCTTTACCCGCTGCTTGCACAGAGGATGTTTCCGGGTGTTCTATGGTCTTCTGGGGTAATGATATAGTGTAAAGCGCATAGAGCTTGCGGTCGAGCGGGGTTATGCTCTTTACAAATGCTATTTATCATCATTATTATTATTATTATTA
>NW_004798182.1:51166-55763 GCF_000002075.1 Aplysia californica
AAAACCCCCAAAACAAACAATAACTACAACATTAACAACTACAACAACAACAACTACAGCAACATCATTATCATCAACAACAACAACGACAACATCAACTTCATCATCATCACCAACATCCATAACATTATCATTATCATTATCATCAAAAACAACAGCAACAACAACAACAAAAATAACAACAACAACAACAACAACAACAACAGAAGCAACAACATAGGCAACAACAACAACAACAACAACAACAACAACAACAACAACAACAACAGCAACAACAAGGCTGGAGATGAAGTGGGAAATTGTCGTTTATACAAGTAATTGTCTTAGACAGATGGCCGCTTGAGCAGCTTCGATTGAAAACAAATACGTGAACTCATACATGAAAAACAATCGAAACACTCATGAACTATTTTGAAAAACATTTAATTTGCCTCTCTCCTCATTGCTAAAATTGAATATAAATATTTTTCAAAAGCCAGTCAGATTAATGTTCAGAGTTTTGTCCATTAAGGGCATTGTGGGCTTTTTATTGTTGTGTTATTTGAGTTTCTTTAAAGCTTAAAAAGGCTATCAGTGTGCTGACAAGAACTATGTCTGAAGCATAAGCTTCCTTTTTCTGTCTGGACCGAGAACACGTGGTTTCCTAAGTTTCTGAGTAGTTGGGGGTGTGCCTATGTATTTTATCTGTTCCAAAATGATTTATTAATGTCTCGCGGGTATTTTGACAGAGAACCAAATCCGGGCGCTCATATGACCTTACGCAGTTGCGAGCGCCGTAAAACCCTATACTACTACTAGAGAACCAATTAGATCACCACAGTGAGGCCATAAAAAGATATGAAATATAATATTATTGTCGCCTACCCTCTTTCGGGTAGAAGGCTCTAAATCAGTAATAATCTGTCTGTCTGTCTGTCTGTCTGTCTGTCTGTCTGTCTGTCTGTCTGTCTGTCTGTCTGTCTGTCTGTCTGTCGGTCTAAAAGTGGTATAATGATGCAATGTATTTTATGCTGATAATTGATTTAACCCCTCAGCTCTTCTGAGGCATCAGATTCTCAAAATATCGGGATGGGTGGTTGGTGGGTGCTCTGGTGTGGTTTGCTTCTTCGTTCCTATCAAACATCTATCGTCCTTATTTCCTCTTCTTCTTTTTATGTTTGTTACTCTCTTGTAACACCTCTAATCTTCTGGCGCTCATATGACCTATGCAGTTGCGAGCGAGGTAAAACCTCTACTAAAACTAAGCTAAAACATATCAGGGTCTGCTTTGCAGTGGTCAGGCATTTTGCCCTCTCACGCAGAAGTTGTGAGTTCCATTCCCAAATGGGAGAAGGTTTTTTATGTCACGTATCTATTATTTATTTGTGGTGGCCGAATTTTGCTGTTCAAAAGGCTTTTTAATGGCTGCATAGATCGACATGCAGTTTTCGCCAAAAGATTCTTTAAAATATTCTCCAGATCATGACGCCCTTGGTTTTTTCAGTTTTGAGACAGTATTGCTGCAAAAGCTAAATTTCTTTATTTCGCCGATCGTTTTTGTAGGCCGACGCTTCTGACTCCGTAATTTTAGAAAAGGAGGTTTCCGTTCACTAACCGTGCGCACTGTTTTGAGAGTATAGATCTAAACCTTCTAATTTTTGCATCTCTCAAAATTTGCTCCATTCCAGTAGAATGTAAATATCATAAGCCAATGACTTTTGGCTAACGTTAATGCACCGATCATTCCTTTCATCAAAAGGGGGCCCAGCTAGTATTCTCTATGTCTGCTGGAATGTTGTATCCTTCTCAGCCCCGGGAGGCCCTGACAGGCAGGCTCAAAGTATCCCTTCCCTAAATGACTGAAACTGGGTTGATGGGGGTGTAAAAGAGATTTTGTCTTTATTATCGAGAGTTGCGCACTTTTCACATTTAATTTGAGCGTAAATTTGTCGATAATCATCTAGAACTTGAATTTTATTACAGTGCTAAAAAAAAAAAAAAATTTGAAAAGATGCAAGAGAATATATTTAAAAAAAGATAGCTTCTCTCTTATTTTAAAAAGGCTTGTAATTTATTGTCTTTCTAAACAGCAAGCTCTTGTCTGATAGAAGAACATTGAATTATGCTTCATCAAAGCTAACTTTCTCTTTCCGATAATGTCAGTATCTTTATTTAAAATGCAACAAATGGCATACGCGTTCCTCGAGGATTAATTATACCACGTGACCCGTCCTCCTCCCCGACCTGGAAGTAACAACACCCTACAGTTCAGGTACACATCCCCTCAGGTTAATTAACTCACGGACAGATTTACTGTAAACACTTCAATGAAGAAAATAATAATGGAGCGTGCAGTAAACATTTTCTTTTTCATTGTATCCTTCTTGTGGGCATCGACCATAGAGTATGACACCGACAGACCTTTTGGAATGGCGATGAACTAGGAAACAGCTGACGGCGCGTCCTTGTGTTCTTGTGTTCTTGTGTTCTTGTGTTCTTGTGTTCTTGTGTTCTTGTGTTCTTGTGTTCTTGAACTTTGGTTGCTCGGGTGGGGGGGGGGAGGGCGGGGGAAGGAGGGCGGGGGAGGAGGGCGGGGGGAGATGTTACTACTTACTTTACTTTTTACTTGTTCCAGTCTCTGCTACCTTACAACTTATAGTAGATCTATAGCGTCGATGCAAACGTCTTGTCTTGCTTCTTTTAATCGCCCATTTTCAAGACTTGCATTATTAATAATGTAATATCCCAAGAATAGTCATGGAAATGTACAATTGAGGTCAAGCGAGGCAGGAGTAGGCCCAGAACAACATACTTAGGGAACCTAAACAAATGGGTAACAGGGAAAGATCAGGGAAACGTAGCTTTTTAAAGAGCATCCGAGCAAAGGAATGAATGGAAAACCATGATCGCCGATGTCTGTCGCAGATCTGGCACTGGATGATGATGATGATGACATTATTAATTTTTCTCTGGTTTACTTTTTCAGTCTTCGTTACCTTACGGTGTCAAAGGGAGGGGGGGGGAGAGAGAGAGAGAGAGAGGGAGAGAGAGAGGGGGGGGGGGGGGGGGGGAGCAGACGTCTTTTTCCTGTTTGTTTTAGTCGCCAGATTTCATGAATACACGCCCAATTCGGTGAGTTGTGTCTTATCGGAAATGGACTATTCCTCGAGAGCCCCCACTTCACAGATAGACGTATAGTGTTCAAAAGTTTTTTGGTTCTCTAATGAGGAATGGTTGATTATTTTTCCACTTGTTATTCAAACAAAACAAATCAACAATAACAGATTTTCTTTTCTTTATCTTTCTTTCTTCAACCTCCAATAATTATAATACGTCTACCTGAACTTAAAATCTTGAAGGGGAGGGGCTGGTTTTAAACTTGACGATTTTCGGTCAATTTATGGTATCTGGACATTTTTTTTACGTATTATTGTACTTCAACCACCTGTTAATCTAAAAAATACTTACTCTTTGCGTTACAATCAACTTATTTCAGATTTTCTGTCTTTGTACTTTTATTTTGCCTATTATCTAATAAAATGTCGTTTTTTCTCAAAACTTCCATTTTTGATAGTTTTTCTCATCTATTTTTTATATTCTATTTGATTTCAATCAAATTTTCAGGGCTTGTTATTCACACCATAACCTAACTTTATATAGGTCGAAAAGCAAATTGATGTATTGATAAGAGACTTATATGGATGATATAATTTATGTAATCGAATTCAGAGGCATGAAGGGGTAGGTCAGTTATCCATAACAATCTATCTTTTTTCCTATTTAAGACATCCAAGATCCCAACTGTCTAACATTTTGTATTGAGTATATCTATCAAGGTACCAAATGTGAACTAATTTGGTGGGTAAACAAACAATCTGTTTTACTGTTATGATAGTAGTTTATTTTCAATATGGCCGCCGTTACCATGGTAACCAAAGACTTAAAAAAAAAATGAAAGTTAAATTTAACAGATGTCCTGTTATACCTCCTTGCTATAAGGCTTTATATGAAAGGTCATAGTAACCGAAATAGGTTTATAAACCAGGACCACCCCCCCCCCCCTTCCTTAATCTTTCTTAGAGCAGGTTAATGTTCTCCCATGCCCCCCTCCCCCTCCTCCTTTATATTCATCTCTCGACCTTCCACCGGTGTCTAGTCTGTGGTTTTGCGAAAGATCTTGTCAATTTGTTAGTGTTTGAGCGCTTAACCAGCTGCTTGCACTGTATGCTTCACGGGAAGCTGAGAATGTTTCTGAGTGTTCTATGGTCTACTGGGGGTAATTATTTTGTGTAAAGCGCATAGAGCTTGCTTTCAAGTGGAGACATGCGCTATACAAATGGTATTTATTATTTGTTATTTGTTATTAGCGGTAAGGTGCTTCATAGCCACACGCAGGAGATCCGAGTTCGATTCCCGAGGGAGAAAATAATAATAATTGTGATCGAGTATCTCAGTCTTCCTGCTGGGATATCTCTAAATCCAGGTTGGCCCTGACATGCAGGATCGAAACCCCGCCTCCTTAACTCTATCCGTACGTCGTGTTTTACTATCGTATCCATACGACATGGGGAACTCTGTGCCACCACTTAACCCTACCCGTACGTCGTGTTTTACTATC
>NW_004798182.1:57803-64175 GCF_000002075.1 Aplysia californica
CCGTTTGTCGAAGTGATGTTAACCCGTTTGTTGAAGTGATGTTAACCCGTTTGTCGAAGTGATGTTAACCCGTTTGTTGAAGTGATGTTAACCCGTTTGTCGAAGTGATGTTAACCCGTTTGTCGAAGTGATGTTAACCCGTTTGTCGAAGTGATGTTAACCCGTTTGTTGAAGTGATGTTAACCTGTTTGTCGAAGTGATGTTAACCCGTTTGTTGAAGTGATATTAACCCGTTTGTCGAAATGATGTTAACCCGTTTGTCGAAGTGATGTTAACCGGAAGTGATGTTAACCCGTTTGCGGAGGTGGGTGCACCCGTTTGTCGAAATGATGTTAACCCGTTTGTTGAAGTGATGTTAACCCGTTTGTTGAAGTGATATTAACCCGTTTGTCGAAATGATGTTAACCCGTTTGTCGAAGTGATGTTAACCCGAAGTGATGTTAATCCGTTTGTCGAAGTGATGATAACCCGTTTGTCGAGGTGACGTTAACCCGTTTGTCGAAGTGGTTCTAACCTATACGTTCTCTGACCGTCTAGGTTCTAACCTATTTACCGAAGTGGTTCAAAACATATTATTATTATTTGCCGAAGAGGTGCACTAACATATTATCCGGATTTTGCTAAAGCGACTCATTGCCCAGCTCTAGTTGATGACGTTTGGAGATCTGGCTCATGTCTGAAGGCACGTACTTCGTAAGGGAAGGAGGTGGGGCTTGGCGGTGAGGGGAGGAGGGGGATGAGAGGAGGAGGAGGAGGAGGAGGAGTGTGTGGATTGAAAATGAGCTCAAGGTACATTTAGTAGACATACAAATTACATTCTAAGTGTAGACCAAAAACAAAAACAAAAATTTAAAAACTAAACAGGAAAGGTACAAATTGTTTTGAAAAATGAAACAGATGAAGTTTCTGTCTTGTGTTAGAGTTGTCCATATTTCAGGACAGGCTGTATGTAAGATGTGAGCAGTTAATGAAGTTTTGAGAATATCTGGCTCGTGTCTGAAGGCACGTAGCTCGTGTGTGGGGTGTAAAAGGGAAAAAGGAGAGGGGGGGGGGAGAGACAAAGAGAGAATCAACAACAACAAGAATAACAACAACAACAAGGATGAGGATGATGAGGAGGACGACAAGGAGGAGGATAAGGATAAGAAGGAGGAAGAGGAGAAGGGGGAGGAGGAGAAGGGGGAGGAGGAGGCGGGATGGTGTGTGTGGATCGAGAATGAGCTCAAGGTACATTTTGTCGGAATTCAAAATAAATTCGAAGTGTTAACCCCCCCCCCAAAAAAAAATGAAATAAAATTAAGATGACTACACAGTAAAGGTAAAACATTGTTTTAAAAAATGAAACAGGTGATGTTCCTGTCTTGTGTTAGAGTTGTCCATATTTCAGGACAGGCTGTATGTAAGATGTCAGCTGTTGATGAGGTTTGGAGATCTGGCTAGTGTCTGAAGCCACATAGCTCGTGTGTGGAGTGTAAAAAGGGGAGGGGAGGGGTGGGGAGGGGAGGGAAGATAAGAGGAGGAAGGAATGAGTGGAGAAGGAAGAGGAGAAGGAGGAAGAGGAGGAGTGCGTCGTTTGAGAATGAGCTCAACGTACATTTTGTCGAAATTCAAATTAACTTTGAAGTGTTAACCCCAAAAAGCAAACAAACAAACAAACACCACCCCCCAAAAAAACCCAACAACAACAAACCAAACAAACAAACAAAAAAACCCAAACGAAAAACATTTAAATGAAAAAATTAAAATGACTGCACAGTAAAGGTACAATTGTTTAAAAAATGAAACAGATGAGATCCCTGTCTTGTGTTAGAGTTGTCCATATTCCAGGACAGGCTGTATATAAGATGTGAGCTGTTGATGAGGTTTGAGAATATCTGGCTAGTGTCTGAGGGCACGTAGTAGGAGGGAGTGAGAGGAGGAAGCGGAAGAGAACGTGGATTGAAAATGAGGTCAAGGTACATTTTGTAGAAATTCAAATTAAATTCTAAGTGTTGACCAAAAATTCTTTAAAATTTAAAACGACTACATAGTAAAGGTACAATTATTGTTTAAAAAAATGAAACAGTTGTCCGTATTTCAGGACAGGTTGTATGTAAGATGTCAGCTGTTGATGAGGGTTGAGAATATCTGGTATGTGTCTGAAGGCACGAAGCTCGTGTGTGGAGTGTAAAAGGGGGAGGGAGGTGGAGAGGGAGTGAGGTGGAGGATGGAGTGAGGGGAGGAGGAGGAGGAGGAAGAGGAAGAGGAAGAGGAGGAGTGCATGGATTGAAAATGAGCTCAAGGTACATTCAGTAGACATTCAAATTAAATTCTAAGTGTTGACAAAATTTTTTTTATTAAATGACTACATAGTAAATGTACAATTGTTTAAAAATGAAACAGATGAAGTTTCTGTCTTGTGTAAGGGTTGTCCATATTTCAGGACAGACTGTATGTAAGATGTGAGCTGTTGATGAGGTTTGGGGAATATCATGCTTGTGTCTGAAGGCACGTAGCTCGTGTGTGGAGTGTAGGGAGGGGGAGGGGAGGGGGGGTTTGGAGGAATGTGTGTGTGGGAGGGGGGGCTAGAGGTATGTGTGTATATTAATATGTACGTGTGGGGTTAGGGAGTTGGTTTGGGGGTGGGGGGTGAGCATGACGTCAATCAGCTGTCCAGACGCACTATGCTCAAAGTTTTGATTTCTTTTTACTGCAGTTTCTTAATATGCGGTATCGGTTGTATGCGCCTCCAAAAATTTATTTAATTTTGGTCGAAATTCCCAAATTAGAAAAGTTGAGAGGACGTCAAGAAAAGATACATAATAAAGGTACTATCGTTAAAAGAATGAAACAGTTATATATTCTCTCTCTCTCTCTCTCTCTCTCTCTCTCTCTCTCTCTCTCTCTCTCTCTCTCTCCTTCTCTCTCTCCCTTTGTCTGTCTGTCTGTCTGTCTGTCTGTCTGTCTGTCTGTCTGTCTGTGTCTCTCCCTCTCTCTTTCTTTCGCTCTCTCTGTCTCTCTCTCACTCTCTCTCTCTCTCTCACTCTCTCCTGAAAACGTTTGCTTTCTGGGCTTAGCACATTTTCTAACAACATGCTGACGACTATAATAATTAATGATGTTTTACAACACACCTTTAACCTCTTCCTCCCCCCCCCCCCACCGTCCCCGTCTTCAAAACGACTTCCAAGCTGTTCCTTTTCTCTCCTGCCTCTCGTGTTGTGCATCCACGAATTGGTGTGTGCTTTGAAAACCACTATCTATCTATCTGTTTATCTATCTATCTATCTATCTATCTATCTATCTATCTATCTATCTATCTATCTATCTATCTATCTATCTATCTATCTATCTATCTATCTATCTATCTATCTATCTATCTATCTATCTATCTGAGAAACAAATGGGCATTTACATCCACATATAATCTTTTGAGTAAAAATATTTAAGAGAGATAGATAGAGAGATAAAAAATAGATAGAGAGATAGATAGATAGAGAGAGAGAGCGAGAGAGAGAGCGAGAGAGAAAGAGAGAGAGAGAGAGAGAGAGAGAGAGAGAGAGAGAGAGAGAGAGAGAGAGGTGCACGCTTGCTGTAGACTTTAATTAACGACCGACATAATAATATGCTGCTGTTCCCTAGAACTTCTTGCTAGACAAATCAAACAACAAAGTTCAGATTTAAATAACTGGGCCGTGTTCTGTTTCAAAAGAATGCTGTAAAGAGAGCACCAGACAGAAATGTGAGGCAGCGTGGGGAAATCAGGCGCGCGTCAAAATAATGAAAGTGAAGAAACTAGCATTTTCACGCATTTTTGTGAATTTTTTTTTTTTGGTGGTTTTTTGGCTCAATACTTTTTATGCCCTTTAAAAACACATTTAAGTATGGATTTTACTGAAAAACGTTGATTAAAGGCACAAGGAATGTAACTTTTCAGATTTCACGAGCTCTCAAGCTAAGGAAATAACCAAACTTTGGCGCCATTTTCTCGTTAATTTTACCTCTGAAACCAGGCGACCCCACCTCCTTCAATCAAAAATATCTCGACTTGTATCCAAGATAAATGGGTATTGTTTTCTTTGAAAGCAAGACAAATGGACAGGCTGTAAGATGATCCCAATAACTCCATAATATGCCAAAAAACTGACGAGCGCCCGATTCCACTGTGTCGTGACAAATGAGCTTCATTATAGCGAGGACAGACAGGATGTACACAGTTCTCTAGCCCCCAACATGTAATCACAGGGCAGAACGTTCCTACGTCAGCAGTTCATGATTTATCAAGGATTTATTTTATTAACTCTTTAACGTCGATCTTGAAAAGGAAACAATTAGTATGTATGTCCGATTAGCAGCATGCAAACCAAAGGCAATGTTTAGGTAATTTTAAACTACATTTGTATCATGAATTTTTTTTTTTTAAACAGCGAATTTGTATAATATCTTATAGTTTGTGTTTTGTAGTTTGTCTTTTTAAGTTTAGCTTGAAGAAAACAGAACTGGAAAATCTGTACGAATTACGAAGTTATCTTTGTTCTTTTAAAGTGCCTCAATACAGTGCAAATTCAAGCCATGTTTAACTCTAAAAGGACTTGGCAGACACTTGTCGTTACCTAAGAATTATAACGTTCTATCTTTTAGCCGTTTTGAGTCTGGTGACAGAGACGTCTCTTTCTTCCCGCGACACACAAAAGGGTATAAGAGGCGGGGAGAACTGTAAAGTAAAAAGAGTCATCAAAACCATACGGTCAGAAACCAAATGCTCTCTTTCTCTCTGCTCTATCCAAATCGAAAGTTAATTCGGAGTCGCTTCCAAGATATTTAAATAACTGCTTTCGAAAAAGCTTGGTATGTTGTAAAATTCAATATTTTTAACGTCAAATTTCTCAAAACCTCATACTGAGCAGATAGAGCGTTGTCATTCTGGGGAGCGAATATTTTCAACCGGCAGCAAACTAAAGGCTATGTTGCGACGCACTTTGCTCCATGATGCACAAATAAGAATTTTCATAATATTTCACAGTACACAATACGTTATTGTTCACCTTTTTAAGTTTCAGATAATGAATGCAGAAATTATTGAACTAACAGTTTGAATAACAAAGTTATGTTTCTTTTTTTTCTTTTTAAAGGTCCCCCCCAACAAAAAAAACATGCGCATCTTCAAAAGTTGTACAAAGATCAGAATGTGTGTCGACAAAGAGTTAACTTTTCTTCTCATAGTAACGAATCTGCGTCATACATTATTATTATTCATTTTCCGCCTTATCTTGTTGCTATAATGCTAACTTGTTTATAAAAACCAGTTGCCATAACGGTAGAAAACCACGATCTTTTCTTATCATTATGTCTAATAATGATGTCTAATCACTGTGCGTGGGGTCGTTGCGTTGGATGAAATGAAACAAATCTATACAATTCAAAAAGAACTATCGTATATTAGATTCTATTTACCTGTATTATACTAAACTGCTTCTTACTCAAGTAAACTGTCCCCGTCAAATGTATCATTGTCGAATGGCAAAACAAGAAGTTAAAAAAAAAAAAAGAAAAAAAAAAAGTAAAATAAACAAGAATAAAAATTTAAAAAAGACCCCTATAAAACAAACAAAGAAAAACATGTTTTATTTCGTACAGGTCATCATGTTAATACAAAATATTACTTTATTCTTTTACATCGGTCACTATTGTTATTAGACAGAGGAATAAGAGAATGATCAACTGATGGCACTCAGCAACGTACTTAACATTTTCTTTTTAAAAAATGACAAGACAACAATGTTGAGTGACACCGACCAAACGATGCTGCCTATTTATGTTGTTTCTGGCGTTGTCTCGGCCTGCGTCGACGTTATTGTGGTGCATAAGTGGTCTGCCGTTGTTGTAACTGTGGTCATGTGGTCACTTTTATGCACAAGGGGGCTATCCCGAAATATGCTGTTTTTGAGAAAATCGAAAGTAAAGTTTTTGCCCCTTGTTCAGTTTCTTTAAAAAAACAAGGAGAGTTTTATCTATGACCAAATATACACACCAATGAAACCAAACTTCTACGACAGATAGGGCAATGCCCACTTTTGGTGTAGGTCAAGATTTCTGGAAACCCCCAAAATCTGGGCTACCACGCTTGTCCTTAAAAGCTACCATTTATCTAGTTGAATATTTCTCATTGTTAGAAGTTTTGTTGAAATTAGTGTCGAGATGAATGATTATCGATAAGCAGTACTGCTGCCCTTTAAGAGGGTCCTCTTACTTTCAAACACCCTGTATGTTTTAAAAGACACGCACGCTTACAACCCCTCCCCCCCTCCTGGTAACAGACCAAGGCACACACATAAAAACACTTACACATACACACACACACACACACACACACACACACACACACACACACAC
>NW_004798182.1:65907-67448 GCF_000002075.1 Aplysia californica
TAGAGAGAGAGAGAGAGAGAGAGAGAGAGAGAGAGAGAGAGAGAGAGCGCTAGAGAGCACTATCAGCCGACCCCAATCGCAAATATCTTCTATTCTAAATAGATGAGTATCCTTTTATCCAAATGCAAGACAAATGAACAAGCTTTAAGAACTTACCAATAATCCAAATGTCCGAAAATTGACGAGCGCCTGATTCCACCACGCCGTGACACTGTTTTTGATTCCTCTTGCCCCAGGTCATGTCAACATTTCATCGCAGAAGAGTTAAGGGTTCGATCTGGGGGGGGTGGTTCGGTTTGTTTGTTTTGTTTTTTTCTTTTTCTTTGTTGTTTTTGAGCTAACGAGTTACGATATTAAGGGGGGTTTGGGGGTTTTATCCTCAACTTCCTGCTTGGTGATCAGCGGTAATGACGTGATGGGAATAGGGGGGGATTTTACTTCTGTTGTTCACCAGACAATGGATTGGAAAAAAATATTGGATCAGCGTTTCGTTCTCAATTAACTAATCTGTTCTGGGAGAAGAAAGGTTCTTTCTGGTGCTGCGTTTTAAACTTCTCATATTATTTTGACGTCCAATATCTCAAAAGTACATAAAATGAAAATAGAACCCTTAAATAAATCATATTTTTGCAAGAATGGCTATAAAGATAATATACCATTTTAAAAAATGGTTCAAAAGGAAAAACCTAAATGCATCTGCAATATAGTCCTGAAGCTGACTATTTCAAGGCTAATTTGTCAACGTTTAAAGGGTTATCATTCACTATCAATAAGCTCTCTTGAAGGTTATATTAAGAAATGGTAACGTAAAATCATTAAAAAAAATTAAAATAAAAAAAAAAATAATAAAAAAGAGAAAAAGAAAATCACTGCATACTGAAAACGGTTCAAGGCTAAGAAGCGACGATGAATCCAAAGAGATTTTTTGCTCTCTCTTTTTCATTGACGTTGACGTTTTTTGCATGTTTCTTTTTTTTTTCCCACTTATCTCACCGAGGACATGCCTTCTGGTTCTTCGACAACGCTTGCACACGCGATTGTTTTAGTACTTTAAAAATAGAGGCATAGTTTTGTTATTTTGATAGAATTTTACAGGTTTTCTCCATTATATTTCTGTTTTTCAATCTGAAACTTGATAAGGCCAGTGACAACATGAGTACACAAAGAATGTGTAAATTTGTGATTTTGTTGACTAGTTTTGAGTACTTTAAAAATAGAGGTATATTTTTGTTATTTATATTAAGTCTCACATATTTTCTCAATAATTTTATTTTTTTAAAATCTGAAACTTGAACTTGAAAAGGCTAGTGACAACATGAGTACAGAAGAAATGCACAAATTTGTGTTTCTGATTGGTGCGAAAAACGGTGCTATACTATCGCCTTTGGTCTTTTGCTCGTCGGACATGATAGGCCCAAGTTTTCACAGTGCCAAGAAAGATTTCATTCGTACCAATTGTAGTAGGTTACTGAACACACATGAAACAGAGGGAGAGAGAGAGAGAGAGAGAGAGAGAGAGAGAGAGAGAGAGAGAGAGAGAG
>NW_004798182.1:67970-69529 GCF_000002075.1 Aplysia californica
GTTCATTATATATCTATATAATAAACATATATATTACATAGTATGTATACAATATAATATCCCCCCCCCATCCCGATACAGACTTATCAATCCATACAATTGAAAAAAAAAATCACCAGTTGTTAAACATCACCCCACCTATCCACGCAGATATAATAGGAAAAATGTCCAGTTGTCAAGCATTACTGTAAAACTTATCTCTGACCTTTTCCTTCCTCTTGCATCGATACTGAATTTACAGAGAATTTACAGAATTAGAGAGTGAGACAATCACAGGAGATCACATGAGTACGACGTGTTTTATTCTTGTATTGTTGTTGAAGTTTCATGATTAGCCAGCTATAAAATCGCAGGAGATAAAAATGTATTCGTTTTAGTAAGAGTTTTACGACACTTGCAACACAATAAGATCATATAAGTGCCGAAGATTAGAAGTGTTACAAGAGAGTAAAAAAAAGTAAAGTTGTTCCCGCATCTGATCAGGGCATTAGGGATTGCCTTGTTAGTGAGACAACTTCCTGGGCCTTCGGCATGTTGTGGTAGGGTGACCAGTTCCTTTCCACGCCGCCTTTACTTCCCCAACTCGAAGTCAGGTACCCATCACTGCTGCATCACAAGAGAGTAACAAACACAAAAAAGAAGGAGGGAGCTAGATAAAGACGATATATTTTTGATAGGAAAGAAGAAGGAAACCACACCAGAGCACCAGCCAACCACCCACTTAAATGTATTCATTACCTGCTTTACTGTTGTGGTAACGAAATATCACCAAAATGCATTATTGTGGAAGGTTTCTAGATTGATAAACCCCGGACTAACAGAAACTGCAAGAACTGCTCCAAATCAATAGTTATAATAATTCATCGTAGATTTTAAATTAATCAAGCGAAGTATTTAAAAACTTTATTGTGCTAGTTTTGTTGGGCTCCAAGAAAATATTACTTCCATAATCTCAATATCCGTTAGAATGCGCATGGAAACGATAGGTTTTAGTTGAATCTTTGTAGAATTCTTAAGCAATTGCTAGTAAGTCATATAAGCGCCGAAGATTAAAGGTGCTTGGTCCAAGAGAGAGAGAGAGAGAGAGAGAGAGAGAGAGAGAGAGTAACATACGAAGAAAAGAGGGGCGAGAGATAAGAACGACTAATGTTTGACAGGAATATAAAAAAAGAAGTAAACTACACCAGAACATTCGCCAACCACCCACGAATGCGACAGGACGAATTGACTTCGGGATCAAATTTGATGATGCAATGCAGAAATGTATTTGATATAGTGTGCACCAGTACCAAATCTGACGCGATCCGATTCGATCATAAAGCTCGAGGCCATTTGTCATAATCGATGTCGCTTTCGTCTCCTGAGGAAATGAGTGTCTTTTCGTGTATATTGATTTGCCACCTCTCAGTTCTACTTACACACAGACATTTATCTCCATTCGGTCCCCCATCGTCTTGACAGCTTTAATCTCTGCCACATTAGTCTCTCTCCTTACAAAAACGTTTTGATTGATTAGAAATACAGAAAGTATAGCAGAGAGAGAGAGAGAGAGAGAGAGA
>NW_004798182.1:71381-73838 GCF_000002075.1 Aplysia californica
CTCTCCCTCTCCCTCTCCCTCTCCCTCTTCCTCTCCCTCTCTCCCCCCTTTCAATCTCCCCCAAACAAAAGAGAAGACAAACATATTTTTGGAAAAACCTATGATATTATACATAACCAAAAACAGACACACAAATTCGAAAATCTCGTAATGCGCATACTGCTTTAAGTACGCCGTTTTATGTTTCAGATAAAGAAAACTAGTATGAATACGAAGTATGCGTCTTTTTCAAAACTACTCCAAAAACAACGCGTCTTTAAGTAAGCGAGCAAAATTTCGCCCTCAAAGAGTTAAAGAGGAAGTTGTTGACGACCGCCAGTCAATAAACCGTTCATTTGTTAACATCGTAGGTTAAGCCAACCTTGAAATGACCAGTACATAATTCAGCAGCCGTTTGTTAATGATGGGTGACCCTCCTATCAACCAGCAGGACATTCAGGTCAGCCCAACGCTTGCGAAAGAATAATTGACTTGTTTTTTCGAAAGGAGATTTGAGATGAGGATTTCGTGGAAGCGCACTAGAAATCAAACGTGGAACTAGTGAAAGAAACTCACGTAGGCCGCTCACTAATAAGAACAAGTGTTATAATAAGACGCGACAAGCAGTTTCTAGGTCGACTGAAGTGACATAAAGGCTTTCAACCCATTGCTCCCATTTTTTAAATAGACAGAAAACGAGGTAGGGATAGAACCAGAGAAACTTATTCAGAAAATCTGAACGGATGGATGACGAGGAAACACTAGGATGATAATGATTAAGGGATTTTGGAGAGCATCTGAGCATAGAAGTAAAGGTAGAACCATGATCGCCGAAGTCTGTTTCAGATCTGGCACTTTAAGATGATGATAATTTCCTGAAGCATAGACGATAGCGCGCGTGGTATGCACTTAAGTCACACCCCAGTTCTAATACAAGTACTTATAATATCTGGTAGTCATTGCTTGGGAGAGAGCGAAATGTGCTACCTTACACGTATGTTATAGCCAAGAACGATAACCATTTTCTCAGAAACCTGTTTTTGCTACGTTGAAATTATCCAACAAGTTTCCTTTTTCATTCCAAATGTAGTTGGTTTAACGCCTCCATCAATAAAATAGATAATTCAAGAGGCGGTCTTCCGACCCTACCTGTCAGGGCCAACCTTGACCGAGATGGCTGCAAAATCCCAGTAGAAGGTATAGATGCTCGATAAAAACTCCTTCTCACTCGGGAACCGAACCCGGGTCTCTTGTGTACGAGAAAGAAGCGCCTAACCACTACACCACAATCATTGTTATCCAACAAATGTCAGTGTACCTCATTTTTTAGAACTCTTCATGGCTTACTTAGTACCTACTTGGTTGGAGAATAGGCATCATTGCAAGCGGGTGGGTGGTTGGTGGGTGCTCTGGTGTGATTTGCTTCTTCTTTCCTATCAAACATCTATCGTCTTTATCTCCCCTCTTTCCTTTTTGTGTTTGTTTCTCTCTTGTAACACCTCTAGTCTTCGGCACTTATATGACTTTATTGTGTTGCAAGTGACGTAAAACATTTATTAAAACTTTAAAAAAACTTCAGGCAGAACAATGCCATAGCTGCTTCTCCTTCAAGGTATCATGTAGAACACTGGGTGTCATTCAACGATGAAAGTTGCCTTTGGCTCACACGCCCTCGATTTTTAAAATCACGTTCATGTATGACGTAATCTTGAGCTAACTGTGATGGCTGCAACGAGAGCGGAGAGACCGGATGTACAAAACCAGGTCAAGTGAGTGCAAAGAAGAAGGTGGGGGTGGAGGGGAGGCGAGTTTACTTTTACCTGACAAGTCTTGGAAGAGCCGAAGCTCAGGAAAGCGGGAGCTGTACAGAACAGCAGCATTGGACAATATTGTAACAACAGGCAAGTTTGATGGAAAGAGAGGCAGAGGCACAGAGAGGGAAAAGATACTGGACAAGATGACAACATGGCTGGAAGCAGCAAGAACAACAGACACCGTTGCTGCAACGCAAGACAGATGGAAGTGGAGGTCCATGATCGCCCACCCCAGTCAGCAAGGCACCGGCTGATGATGACAGGAAAGCGGAAAGTCACGGAATAATGTCAAGAGGTTAGATCTAGCCCGGGTTAGGGACATGTGGTAGGCATTTACTTTTGTTCATTGCCTATACCTTGATCACGGGTGAAAAAGACATTGCCTTTGATATTGACTTTGAAATGGAGCCCCCCCCCCCCTTCTTTTTCCTCTTTTTCCTCTTGACTGGTCTATTATGATCACCGCTTGTATTCCAGCAACCCCCTCCTTAGGCCCTGCCTTTCCGTTACATTCATTACCCCCACGCACTTGTTTCCCCTACAACTGGTTCTCTCTCTCTCTCTCTTTCTCTCTCTCTTTCTCTCTCTCTCTCTCTCTCTCTCTCTCTCTCTCTCTCTCTCTCAACCACTTCTTGTCTTAGTGTTCCCCTTTCTCTGGCCTTTC
>NW_004798182.1:76048-86498 GCF_000002075.1 Aplysia californica
GAAGAAGAAGAAGAAGAAGAAGAAGAAGAAGAAGAGGAAGAGGAAGAGGAAGAAGAAGCAGAAGCTAGTGAAATTTATTCGTTCTGTTCTGTTTAGTTGTTATTGTTTTTTAATTTGGTTATTATTGTCTTTGTATTATTTCCGTGTTCTTGTCATTTACCCTTTACGCCATTTGTTTTTGATGCCATAGAATTGTAATCTGATATCCAAGACTCTTCACTTTGACGTAATGCCAGTTTTTTATGGAGCGCGCCATTTAACTCTATTTGGATCTAAGTGAAAGGAGATATAGAACGTTTGCGCACGCACTCGACTATTGTGAGATGGCTGTTTTGCTGTCATTTGCCCGTTCATGGTGCGCAAAAGTGCAGCGAAGTTTTTATAGAAAGCAAGGAGTGGCTGCCATTACAGTGCCCTGTTTAAGATGCACGTAATGAACAATAATACTACACGACATTTATACAGCGCATTTCCAAAGGTTATAATGCTCGATGCACTTTACAAGACATAATAATATAATGGCTTAAAATACATGCGGCATGTATAATATTATGTATTGTGGATTCAGGTCTGTGGGTGATTTTTTCGCTAAAGAGCTTATTGTTGGTTTCACAAACATTGTCTGTCAAGAAACGTTGATGTTCTCAAATGGAACTACAGTGCTGTCAAAAATTCGTGAAGCAACATATTATCCTCAAATTTCTTTTTAACAGTTGCTTCATTGTCACTCATACTTTGCACAGCAGTTTGTGTCAATTTGTCTTAACTTAATCATAATTTTCCACAACAAATGAGGCTAGATTAAAAAAACTTTTCTTCATTAATTGATATAAAATACTACAAATCTCCTTCTCGCGGAAAAGGGAATTGTTCCCAACACTTCCCGCTTCTCACACACATTTTGATAGCGCATATTATGGCTTACGTCACAGCTCACCAACGACACTTTTTAGTGGCAAAACTAGTTACAGGAATTTCATTTGATCGTGATCACTCTTTTGCACTCAATCAAAGTTCTCAGAACAACGTTCAATAAAGAAAATGTCGTGATTGGAAACAAATGACGACTTCCTTTTAAAAGCGATATTGTCGAAGCTGTAAACATGTTAAACTTCGTAGAAACCACCCATTGGGATTTTTTTTATATTATAGTGCGGTCAAAAATTCATGGTGCAACTTATCCTCAAATAGAATCTATCTCTTTGACCGGAGAATCAATGTCATCCATACTTTGCATAGCAGTTTGTATCAATTTGTCTTAACTAAATCCTATTTGTGTAGAACAATTGGGGCCAGATTAAAAAACTTTTCTTCATAAATTTATATAAAACTAGCTGGGCCTCCTTTCGATGAAAGGAATGATCGGTGCATTAACATCAACTGAAAGTCATTGGTAAAAAAAGAAAACATGATGCTAGATCTATACCGGTCGCATACTTGAAATAGTGCTCAGTATTGCGCGACAATCCGCTATAGTATCGAACGGAAATACGACTTGAAATAAACAAACTTGGCAGATTTTCTAAAATTACAGAGACAAAAGCGTCGGCCTACAAAAGCGATCGGCGAAAAAAAAAAATTAGCTTTTTGCAGCAAAACTGTCTCAAAACTGAAAAAACGAAGAGCGTCATGATCTGGAGAATATTTTAAAGAATCTTTGGCGAAAACCGCATGTCGATCGATGCAGTCATTAAAAAGTCTTTTGAATAGCAAAATTCAGCGACAACAAATAGATAATAGATACTTGAAATCTCTGTCACGCGTAAAATTGTATTGTTCGCAGCTCTTCCCGCTTCTCACACACATTTTGATTACGCATATGGCCTACGTCACAGCTCATTAATGAAAATTTTTACTTGCAAAACTTGTTACAAGAAATTATTGTTATAGCGAACACAACTTTTGCACTAATGGCTCTCAAGACATGCGTTCAAAAAGCATAATGTCCTGATTAGAAAAACCTGACGGACTTGCTATTAAAAGCAATATTGCCCAAGCTGTAAACTGTAAACATTTCAAAATCTGTAGAAACCACCCACTTGGATTTTTAAAAATTAATATTTATTAAGGAATTTTTTAGAATACAGCTTGCAGGTGTTTAAAAAATAACGATCTGTTAAGACAAATTGATACAAATCACTGTGCAAAAATTGGAGAACCTAGATTCGATAGTTGAGGAGACATTTGAAAATAAGTCGCACCACGAATTTTTGACTGCACTATAGCATAATTTATTATGGAATTTTCTAGAATAGAGCTAACAGGTGTTTACAAAAATATTGATCTGTTAAGACAAATTGATACTAGTCACTGTGCAAAAGCTGGAGAGTTTATTATGTTCGATAGTTGAGGAGATACTTGGCAATACGTTGAGCCACGAATTGTTGACCGCACAAGAGACGAAACCTGTTATAACAGACTACAGCAGACAGTGAGCGACAAACTGGCCGCGTCTGAGTATATAAGGGTGTGTGTGTGTGGGGGGGGGGGGTGTTTGTGTGTGTGTTTATGAGTGCGTATGTGCGTATATGTGTGTACGCGTGTGTGCATGTGTGCGTATGTACGTGAGTGTTGACGAGTGCGCGTGCATGTATGTATCTACAATGGTGCAAAAATGTCTCTTTGTGGAGATCAATAATTAATTATCATCTGTTTGCATCTTTCTTTATCTAACAAGAATCCTTGCCTAGAAAACACTTCCTTTGTGCATTGTCAGAGATGGCGCCGACGTCATTGATCAAATCTTTTGTTTCGTTTCTATTGCAAAGACATAATGTTCTTTTTACAACATGGCGCTTCGATGCGTGGTGCCCGGCGTCCATATAGTTGGATTATCTATGAAAACTGTACTGCGAGCATACTCATCATGGGTGCTCAAATGAAAGAAAACAAACACCGTTCTTGTAAGAGTAGAGTGCACATAGCACCTTTCCCACATCTTACCCTTTTCTTGGCTTCGGATTGACATGACTATTAAAAGTCTATTCATAGATTATAGAGGTACAAGCCATCCACGACGTGGTACCCGCAGATATGTACCTCCAAAAACAAAGACAGAAAGATTTAAAAGAAGCTTTTTATCATCTAGCATAAGGCTTTGGTCAGAATGAGCATAGGTGTGTGTAGCTCTTAGAGTATGTATCTATATATAACGCCAAAGGTCTTGTTATTAAATTTCTGCTTGTGGTTGAATGATGCTTCTGATGTGAATTGTACACTTTAAATTGATCGCCAATATCAATATTTATTTATTTATAGAGGCTTCGAATAGACCTGATCATCAATAATCTTTATATGGAGGCACCAGCCATCCATGTCCAGGTGCTGTTTCAGCTTCTTTCTTTTGTTTGTGAATTTATTATTATTGTTTTCCAATTTTGTTCTACATTTCTGCACCTTGTATCTATGTTCTCTTCCAATAGACCTTGACCTTGACCATCAATAATTTACTTATAGGGGCACCAGCCATCTATGTCCAGGTGCTGTTTTAACCCCTCTTTCCTGTTTGTGAATTCAGTTGGGGTTTCTTTCTACTTTTATACGCCCTGTATCTATGTTTGCTTCAAATAGAATCAACAATTAGTGGTGCACTAGAAAGTAAACCGGAACAACTTCAGAGTGCAAAGTCTAGGCTATTATTTGCAAACGTCACACTTCCCACGTAGCTAACCAAGCCGTTAATGTTCTGTATTCAACTGTTATATAACGGACACTTCTATGACTGACGGTTAATGTTCCCTATTCAATGTTGCATCACGTATAATCTATGACTGACGGTTTGAAGTGATATCCTTTTTCGTGCAGCTCGACACAGACCAACGGTTCTCAATGGCTCCATTAAGCTGATGTCATACAGTCCTTCTCTCTTACCGGCTCTGCGCACCGTTAGATGTCTCGGCCGTGCGGTGAAGCAAAACGAAAGAAAAAAACAAACACCCGTTCTTTCTTTATGTAGGTGTTTTTAACTTCCAATCGACACAATTTAGATCATTTAGGGGTGGGGGTGGGGGTGGGGGTGGGGGTGGGGGTGGGGGGGTTGTACTTTGCTTGTCGGGGCCAACCAGGATTGAGAGTAACGCAATATCCCAACAGAAAGACAAAGAGTTTTGATAAAAACTCCCCCCCCCCCCACTCAGGAATCGAACTCGGCTCTACTTTATGCGACGGTGAAGCGCCTAACCACTACACCACAGACGCCCGTCGTTCTCTTTCATCGGTTTTGTGCACCGTTCGTTGTTTCAGTCATTTAGAGGGACAAAAGCCAAGACGCAGAATTAGACCAAAGTTGTATATAGCCTTTCTACTGCTTCTCATTGGCTCCTTCTTTCTGCTGTCTTTCAGCCACACCCCTGATTTTATGGTAGGAAAGATCTACACCTAGCCTTCCCGGACAAGGGCGAAAAGTCTTGGAGGTTCCGTGTGCAAGTTGCGCACGTTAAAGATCCCTTAAGGTGGTCCAAAAATCGATAGAAGAGGCTTCTGCTGCCACCTGGGCAAAATTCAAAATTTCCTACCAACTGAAAACGTTTAATGTGTCCTGCCCCCTCATATGACCTTACGCAGTTGCGACACCGTTAAACACCTACCCCCAAAAAAGTTGTAGAATAGGTTTAACGCATCTTTCAACACTGGTTCTATGAGGCAGGTCTTCCGAATTTCATGCCCATCCCGGTTAGGACTGAGCTAATTGAGTGGATAACTTTAAAAACTCCACAATGTACTATCGTATCCACGTCGTATGGATACGATAATAAAACACGACGTACGGATAGGGTTAAGAAAAACCTCGAGCAATGGAAAAAATAAACAGCATTTTTTGTTTTATCTAAGCCACTGAAGACGACATTACTCTCTCCAAGACACAACACACCAGTCCAAATGTAGGACAAGGCAAGACAAAGGCCTGTACTATTATAATAACGGTACATAATAATTATGTATGACAAAAAAAAAACAAAGTTCTTAAAAATCGTTAAACGTCAAGCAGGAACAATTTACAGATGTCGTTTTTTTTAAAAACACAGACCCAGCATAATGATAATATGTCAAAACGCGTTTCAACAAAAGGGCAAAGGTAGACACAGGCGTGAAGTATAATTATGTATGTACAAGTATGTGGCAAGACAAGGAACTCGCTTGTGAATAAATCGTTGAAAGTCAAGCAGGAACTTTTGTTGTACTTTTTAAAAGACAGCTCTATCATGGTGATATTGTCAGGTCAAAACCCGTCTCAACAAGTGGACGAGCTGTTTTCGAGTCACTTGACAAATAAAGCAAAAGCAGGACACCCCCCCCCCCCCGACAAAAACAAACAAACCAAAAAACCAAACCAAACAAACAAACAAGCCCGAAAACCAAAACTAAATCTAACCAAACCAAACCCCCCCAAAATGCCACAAAAAATACCCAACAACAACAACAACAACAGCAACAACAACAACAGCAACAACTATAACGACGACAGCAACACACAAATAAATAAACAAACAAATAGAACAAACAAAAAACAAGCAAACAAACAAACAAAAACAAGCAAACAAACAAAAACACTTTCCTCCAAAATACAACGCTCCCCCCCCCCCCCAAAAAAAAAGAACAGACCCAAAAAAAAAAAAAAATACAAAACACAAGTTCATTATCCATACAGATTTTTCATCCTGTTTCCTTTCCTTTATCGGAAACTAAAAATCAACCAACAATAACTTACGTAGCTCTACAAATACTATGCAGATTATTGTTTCTGATTTGTGAAACACCATCATCATCCGGTGCCTTGCCGACTGGCGTGGGCGACCATGGACCTGACCTGGACCTCCACTTCACTCTGTCTTGCATTGCAAGGTTTGTTGTGTCTGTAGTTGATGCTGTTCCCAGCCATGTTGTCAACCTGTCAAGTATCTTTTCCCTCTGTCTGCCTCTGCCTCTCTTTACGTCAAACTTGCCTGTTGTTACAATACTCTTTCCGCAACGTGTGTCCAATGAACTTTTCCTGTCGCTTTCATTCGTTATAAGCTGTCGTCTGCAATTTGCTTCAACCGAGATTATTGGAGTATAGCAGTTTGAAACGTGCCGTAGCCGTGCCTTAGTCTGCTGCTGCTGATCGGGCATATTCTTGTGAGTCCGCTACCTATTTTATAAGTTAACAGTGCTCGTGTATAAAAGGACAAAGAACTCGCTCTAATAAAAAAGATACAAAAAAGGTTCAAAGTCAAGTAGGAGCTGTGGTCACATTTTTAAAATACAGATCCATATCATGGTAGCATGTCAAAGTCCGCTTTATCCTGTTGTGGCAGGCACTTCCTCCCTAAGGGGAAGAAAGAAGCTCCTTGCCTACCACTGTTATTAGACAGTTGGCATAACCGAGGTCTTGCCATTTCGGACACCGTTATTCTGAGACTGGCATACGTAAAAGCTAGCGTATAGGAGAGTCTGTCTCATTGAGGAGACAAAGTATTGATTAATTTTGCGCTTTTATCTCTGCCTTCACTTACTTTTTGTGCTCATAAAAAGTATTGTATATGTTTAACAACCCTCGTAAATATTATAGGTCGATTGACTCAGAGTCGCCGTGTCTTCTGGCTAAATGCTGAAATGTTGGAGGCAGCGTGGTGGAATCAGGCTCTCGTCAAATTAATCAAAGTGAAGAAACTTTGGGAATTTTTATTTTATTTTTGTTTTTTGGCTCAACACCTTTCATGCCCATTAAAGAACTCATTTCTGTACGGAATTTTCTGAAAAACGTTGATTAAAGGCACAAAAAATGTAAATTTTCAGTTACCACGGATTCTTAAGCTAAGGAAAAAACTAATCTTTGACGGACATTTTCTCACTTATCTTACCTCTGAAAGCAGGTGACCCCCACACCCTTCATTCACAAATATCTCGACCTGTATTCAAGACAAATGGATACTTTTTTCACCTAAATAAAGACAAATGAACAAGCTTTAATATGATACAAGTAACTCTATATGCCCAAAAATTGACGAGAGCCTGATTCCACCACGCTGCCTCACAAATTGTTGTAGTTTTTTTTTTCTTGTTTTCCTCATACGATAATATCTGTGTTACGACAAGGTGGAATGAGGCACTCGTCAATTGTTTGGGCATGTAGAGTTAAAGGTATCATCGTAAAGCTTGTTGAATTGTCTTGCTTTTGACGAAAAATAATATCATCCTTATTACATAGACTAGAGATGCCTGTAACTGAATGGCCGTCACAGTTTGGTAACTTCAATAGCTTGAGAGTCCTTGGAAACTGAAAAACATACATTCCTTTTTCTTTTTGAATAGACATAAGAAGTACTGAGGTAAACCCCCCCCCCCCACCAAATATTCAATCAAAATTGACAAACTGGCTAAAAAAAGCCGGTTTCACAGATTTCGTTATTTTGACGAGAGCCTCATTTCACAACCATGCTTTCCACCTGCCTGCCCACACTACACTTCGTCTGGAAGGGATATTATGGCGTCCTACCAGACAGGCAGAGATGCTCGATAAAAAGACAATTTTCCTTTTCGGGAATCGATCTGATGTCTTCCGCGTGGGATGGCCTAGCTGGTAAGCAACACACGCCGGTAAAATTCGGCTGTGGGTATTTTGAAATGCTGAAGCTAAATGCTTTGGAATAGATACATCGTCGCAATTAAAGACAATTGGAAGTCAGGGGGAAAAAGCGCTAGTATTGTTTTTCTCAATCATAATATGTGCCTATTAGGAATCAAATACCATGTTGCCAAACCAAACGTTAAATTATTGCAACTTTAAATAAATGTAACTAGCAGCTTGAAATAGGAACAATAGCAAATTCAAGTTTGCAAATTGTTTGATCAAATTAAACATTGCAGATTTAGATTTAACTTGTGGGAATTTCAAATACCACTCTGCAACCTCAAATTACGATGGTGACAAAATCACTCCCAAAGAGAAGTCGAGGTCTGAATTTTCAACACTTGCGAAACTTAGAGGAGGCAGATTGCCATACGTGTGAAACTGAAGGTGCAGTTACAATACTTTAAAAACTCACGGTATTTCATGTTTACGTTCTTGATAGTTTCTTCGTTTATGTTATAGAGAATTTGTTTAATGTTTTACAAGCATGAGGATTCATTATCACAATCGTACAACCCATCAACGTTGGAGACGATGGAATTTTGAGTGGCGGCAGCAAACTATGCTGTAAGCAACATTTTTCTGTTGGTTGCAGTAGTACATGCATCATTCTTTAAGATATGACACTGAATCTTTACAACTTAAAAACTGTCTTTGTGCTGAACTCAAATAATACTAATTTAGTTCTGATATAAAATTGATGACAAGAGGTATTTCTCAACGTTAAAGCATAATAGCTTAAAGATTAACTACTTAAAGATAGTATAATAAATAAGTATACTTTCAAATAAACATGGACAGCATACGTGGACGGTATATTATAATTATACAGTAAACTGTAGGCAAGAAACTCAACAGCTTCCAAGTGAGATGGTTTAGGAAGATCATAAAATCAGATGACAAGACAAAGCTACAAACAATGGAGTCCTGCATCGTGCCAACTCGCATTCGATATTAAGTCCTTCATTGGCAAAAGAAGACTGCAATGGCCGTGGCAATAATAACATTATTTACCCTGTTCTTTTTTACATTGTTTTTTTAAACATTTCATATTAATATTATGCTTAGTTTTTTTTTGTTCCTTGCCCATTTCTATCAAATTGACGTTTTCTGGTCAGTAGAAAAAGGTGCACATGACAATGTCCAATACCGTGTGACGTGTAATGTTTGGTTTTGTTTCCACGTTGTTAAGGGTGAGCGGTGGTGTCTAGTTGCCTTCCTTCATCTGAACATGTTGTAATCTAGATTGACAAAAAAAGGTCAACAGCTAGGGAACAAAGCGTACAACAAGACTCTCTACCAATCAGTTGTTTGTGAGGCTTTGACTAGAGCTTTTGCATGGCATTTCACTTCAATTGATTGCACGTGGGAGTCAATATGTTAACCAAAACTGTAATAATCAAGATGATCAATGATAGGTCAGCAATTTGAAAACAAAACAAGTTATCAGACTTCCAATCAGCTGTTTGTGAACCTACGTGCTTTGGCGAGTGTTTTTACTTGGCTTCTCACTTTAATTGATTAGACATGGAGGTTAATATGTAAACCAGTACTGTTATTGGCAGCTCCTTTATTGTATTCTTGTTAGAGTTTTACGGCACTTGCAACACAATAAGGTCATATAAGTGCCGAAGATTAGAGGTGTTACAAGAAAGTAACAAACATTAAAAAGAAGGAGGGCAGATAGGGACGATAGATTTTTTATAGGAAAGAAGGAACAAACCACACCAGAGCACCCGCCAACCACCCACCTTTATTGTATGCTTTATAAATTGTATACAAACAGTAGTAAAGCTTGGTAAATTTGAAATTGGACATAAATAGGATACCTCTAAAAAATCCCCCCCCTCTTCCCCCCCCCCAACACCAGAACAATAATAATAACCCCCTCAAAAAAAGAAAAAGAAAAAGAAAACAATGACCTCCTCTCCCCATCCCAAATAACCAACAACCCACAACAAAACCGCATCTTTCTTCTTTTCTACTCCACAGTTGACTTCAGATTCATGAACGGCGTCAAATTTTACCATGAATTTTCAACACTGGCGAAACTTAGGGGAGGCAGATTGCCATACGTGTGAAACTGAAGGTGCAGTTACAATACTTTAAAAACTCACGGTATTTCATGTTTACGTTCTTGATAGTTTCTTCGTTTATGTTATAGAGAATTTGTTTAATGTTTTACAAGCATGAGGATTCATTATCACAATCGTACAACCCATCAACGTTGGAGACGATGGAATTTTGAGTGGCGGCAGCAAACTATGCTGTAAGCAACATTTTTCTGTTGGTTGCAGTAGTACATGCATCATTCTTTAAGATATGACACTGAATCTTTACAACTTAAAAACTGTCTTTGTGCTGAACTCAAATAATACTAATTTAGTTCTGATATAAAATTGATGACAAGAGGTATTTCTCAACGTTAAAGCATAATAGCTTAAAGATTAACTACTTAAAGATAGTATAATAAATAAGTATACTTTCAAATAAACATGGACAGCATACATGGACGGTATATTATAATTATACAGTACACTGTAGGCAAGAAAACAATGACCTCCTCCCCCCACCCCAAAAAACCAACAACCCACAACAAAACCGCATCTTTCTTCTTTTCTACTCCGCAGTTGACTTCAGATTCATGAACGGCGTCAAATTTTACCATGAATTTGATTGGGAACCCCCACCCCCCCAACCCCCGTTTGATGTTAAATAAAAGCTCTGTACGAAAAAATATCTTCCCCATCCTGTGTCGATTGTGTTAACTAACCAGGCAATAATTCATTCAGTGGCGATGTCCTCATGTGTTACTGCACCGTGTGTTGGATAAAGATAATT
>NW_004798182.1:86598-90355 GCF_000002075.1 Aplysia californica
TGTATGCTTTATAAATTGTATACAAACAGTAGTAAAGCTTGGTAAATTTGAAATTGGACATAAATAGGATACCTCTAAAAAATCCCCCCCCTCTTCCCCCCCCCCAACACCAGAACAATAATAATAACCCCCTCAAAAAAAGAAAAAGAAAAAGAAAACAATGACCTCCTCTCCCCATCCCAAATAACCAACAACCCACAACAAAACCGCATCTTTCTTCTTTTCTACTCCACAGTTGACTTCAGATTCATGAACGGCGTCAAATTTTACCATGAATTTTCAACACTGGCGAAACTTAGGGGAGGCAGATTGCCATACGTGTGAAACTGAAGGTGCAGTTACAATACTTTAAAAACTCACGGTATTTCATGTTTACGTTCTTGATAGTTTCTTCGTTTATGTTATAGAGAATTTGTTTAATGTTTTACAAGCATGAGGATTCATTATCACAATCGTACAACCCATCAACGTTGGAGACGATGGAATTTTGAGTGGCGGCAGCAAACTATGCTGTAAGCAACATTTTTCTGTTGGTTGCAGTAGTACATGCATCATTCTTTAAGATATGACACTGAATCTTTACAACTTAAAAACTGTCTTTGTGCTGAACTCAAATAATACTAATTTAGTTCTGATATAAAATTGATGACAAGAGGTATTTCTCAACGTTAAAGCATAATAGCTTAAAGATTAACTACTTAAAGATAGTATAATAAATAAGTATACTTTCAAATAAACATGGACAGCATACATGGACGGTATATTATAATTATACAGTACACTGTAGGCAAGAAAACAATGACCTCCTCCCCCCACCCCAAAAAACCAACAACCCACAACAAAACCGCATCTTTCTTCTTTTCTACTCCGCAGTTGACTTCAGATTCATGAACGGCGTCAAATTTTACCATGAATTTTCAACACTGGCGAAACTTAGGGGAGGCAGATTGCCATACGTGTGAAACTGAAGGTGCAGTTACAATACTTTAAAAACTCACGGTATTTCATGTTTACGTTCTTGATAGTTTCTTCGTTTATGTTATAGAGAATTTGTTTAATGTTTTACAAGCATGAGGATTCATTATCACAATCGTACAACCCATCAACGTTGGAGACGATGGAATTTTGAGTGGCGGCAGCAAACTATGCTGTAAGCAACATTTTTCTGTTGGTTGCAGTAGTACATGCATCATTCTTTAAGATATGACACTGAATCTTTACAACTTAAAAACTGTCTTTGTGCTGAACTCAAATAATACTAATTTAGTTCTGATATAAAATTGATGACAAGAGGTATTTCTCAACGTTAAAGCATAATAGCTTAAAGATTAACTACTTAAAGATAGTATAATAAATAAGTATACTTTCAAATAAACATGGACAGCATACATGGACGGTATATTATAATTATACAGTACACTGTAGGCAAGAAAACAATGACCTCCTCCCCCCACCCCAAAAAACCAACAACCCACAACAAAACCGCATCTTTCTTCTTTTCTACTCCGCAGTTGACTTCAGATTCATGAACGGCGTCAAATTTTACCATGAATTTGATTGGGAACCCCCACCCCCCCAACCCCCGTTTGATGTTAAATAAAAGCTCTGTACGAAAAAATATCTTCCCCATCCTGTGTCGATTGTGTTAACTAACCAGGCAATAATTCATTCAGTGGCGATGTCCTCATGTGTTACTGCACCGTGTGTTGGATAAAGATAATTCCAGGACGAAGTTCGAGGCAAAACAAGCTGTTTAGCTGGCACCCATTGATTCGTGTATAACTTTGAGGCCCAATTAAATCGTACAAATCGTCTTAAGCTTATTCCAAACTTTGTCACCACGGATTTAATTTGGGTTATGCATACGTTAGCCTTTACAATTAGTTAAGAAAGATAGGTTTTAAGCCACAGCCGTGTGTTGCCCACCATCAGTTTAAGAAAAGAAGAAAGACTTTATAATGTCGTATTGACTCAGTTGCAGTATAGACCAGTAGAACATTATGTTTAACAAGGAATTAGATCTACACCCTCTCCCCAAAACAAACAAACAAAACAAACAAAACAAACAAAAACAAAACAGTAATGCAGCATCCAGTCTGTTGACGAGTCGACCTCAAAAAGCTCACAACCAAAATAATTATTATTTTGTTTCGTGTTCTCCTCTCAGATCTTCCCCGCCCCACATCATAACAGCGCCAAGAGTACAAGGAAGAAACCACGCCAGACCCCACCCCCACGCCCCCTCCTATGTCCTCCACCTCCACCACCCCCACCACAGAAGCTAACGACTACTCAAGCCAAATGGGGTCAGCGGAGGCACCTCTAGAGGGCGCCATCCTCACGGTCATCTGTCTCACGGCCATCACAGCCAATGTATCTCTCTGGTTGGTTGTTCTCACCACACGTGACCTGCGCACGGAGTCCAATGTGCTCATCCTGTCCCTGTCCTTCGCTGACCTCCTGGTCTCTACAGTGAGCATGCCCATAACGGTGGCCACGATTCTCACGGCTCGATGGCAGTTCTCGCAGTAAGTTCGTTAGTGTGTTGGATTACGTTAAGATAGATCTAAGAAAGTTGGCTAGTTTCGTCTGAGGCAGGCGATCGTCAATAGCTATCTTTGTTGTTGCTGCTGCTATTGTTGTTGTTGTTGTTGTTGTTGTTGTCGTTGTTGTTGTTGTTCTTCTTCTTCTTCTTCTTCTTCTTCTTTTTCTTCTTCTTCATCTTCTGTTCTTTGTCTTCCTCTTTTCAGCTAGATCTACAGTTTTAGTTTTTTTTTTTGCTTTAGTAAAAGTTTAACGACACTTGCGACATAAACAGGTATTATAAGTGCCGAAGATTTTAGATGAAAATACAACACTGTTAATTACATTTAAGAGTCGGGACCTTCGAGTTTAACGTCCATCACCGAAAAGACCAATTAAAAAATTCGTGTAAAGTGTCTTTCCCAAGGACACAACGTTGGACTGAACTGAGGCTTGAACCCCCGAACCTGCAATCTCACAATTATGAGTCCGGTAGCCTAACCACTGGGCCAAGGCTACAGACGCCACCTTAGATTTGAAGGGTCACTACAGAGTAAGATACAATGAAAGAAGGAGGAGAGATAAGGACAATAGAACAGGAAAGAAAGAGCTAATCGAACCGGAGCACCCGCCTACCTCCCACCAGTGAACAGCTTTAAAGTTTGTTGTTGGTGTTGTTTGTGCGCGTTAAGGGAGCGGTGGCGGAGCGGTTAGTGCGCTCGTCTCCAAAGCGGAAAGTCCGGGTTCGAGCCTCGTTTCGGACATCCATTTTTTTCGCCCCATCCTGCCCACCCAGCAGTAATGGACTTCGAGTTGGGGAGGTAAAGGCGGAGTGGAAAGGAACTGGCCACCCTACCACAATATGCCGAAGGCCCAGGAAGTTGTCTCACTAACAACGCAATCCCCAATGTCGGGATCGGATGCGGGAACAACTTTACTTTTATTTTTACTCGCGTAAACAGGGTCGTTCATGGCGGGTTCGTCCTATGACTGAGAGACACACTCACACGCTGATAGTTAGAGAACGTTAGGAGTACGCAATTGGCCGATATATATAGTAACAGCCAGCTTGTTTGACCTATTCTTTAATATGTATAATATAATGAGCATTATCATAACACTTTGCCAAAAATGAAAAAAAAGCTTTCTTTCTTTTACTCCACATTTTTTTTCCAGATCAGACAGTGAGACAGTAGGTCTGGAACTCCCCCCCTCTCTCTCTCTCTCTCTCTCT
>NW_004798182.1:91106-91823 GCF_000002075.1 Aplysia californica
GTATGTGTGTGTGTCCCTATGTCTCTCTCGTTTTTTCTTTTTTCTCTCTATATTTCTTTTAATCTCTGTCATTTTCTTTCTCAGTGTACGTGCGAGCGCCTCTGTGTGTTTGTGTGTGTTTGTGTGTGGGTGTGTGTTTGTTAGTGCGGATGTGCGTGTGTATGCATCTCTTGTTGCGCTCTCACTGCAACAGCTCTCTCCTATTCTCTTCTCTTCATTTTGTATCTCGTGTTCTGTGTGTATATGTGTGTGTCTGTGTGATTGTCTCTCTGTCTTCCCGGGGAAATTCCGGAAGGCTTCCTAACCATCTCTCTCTCTCTCTCTCTTCAACTTTCTTCTCCTCCCCCGTTTCCAATCCAAGCCCTGCGACATAATCGTCCTCCTCTCCTCTTCTCCCAATCTCAGCTCTACCCCCGACCCCAGCTTCCTCCACTGCGCTCCCTGTTGGTCCAACTCACCCACCCCACCCCACCACAGTCCTCTGGTCAGTGGTCAGTCCTCTCTCCGTCCGCCGACACCCAGTGTCCTCTCCCTTCTCCCCGTCCGGTCCCCACAGGGAGTTGGATAGAGAGAGGTGGTTTCCACGTGGACAGTCCCCCTCCAATCATCCTTCACCCACCTCCATACTTATGTACACAGCTACCACCATTGTGCTATGGGTTGTCAAGCTTGCTGCCATCATGTCTTATCACCAGAGATTAATTATAACTGACGACT
>NW_004798182.1:94468-95990 GCF_000002075.1 Aplysia californica
ACCACCACCACCACCACCCCTCCTCTCCCCAGCAGACTGACGTGCACAGCTATCGGCTATCTCAACATGATCACCTTCACGGCCTCTGTCCAGTCCCTGGGAGTGATCAGCGTCAACCGTTACATGAAGATCTGCCGGCCCAACAAGTTTGCCGACATTTACACCTTCAGAAATGTCCTGCTCATGTGTGTAGGTGAGTCTTTAAAAAGGTATTATCACGTCATGTGTTCACTTTTCACGAATTTTCCTCTCTTAATTATATTCAACCAGGTGGGAATGGGTGCCTGGTCAAAGACAGCGAAAGATATTGTCAGTATGTTTGTGATTTGGCGCCTGTAAAATGGCAGCTTGCACTGTATGATTCCCAGGAAGTTGAGATTGTTTCACATATCTATCTGCAGGTCTGCTGAGGTAATAATGTAGATTGTAAAGCGCATAGTCTTGCTATTTAGCAGAAATTTGCGTTATACAAATGTTATATATTATCTTTTTTTATATTTTTTTAGTATGATCAACTTACCACGCGCCACAGTCATTGAATTATTATAAACGACTGGGTCGACTCACGGGCGAGACTGAAACTGCTCATTGAGCGGATCTGGGCCCTAGGCCGCAATGTCCCATTTCCCATACATGATAGAAATGGGACAATTTGACGAGGCAGTTTACAACCTATGAAGACCAAGAAACGACATACTTAGGTCCCATTTAACGGCAGATGTCTCAACGTCGACGTCTCTTCAAGGTAGATGGATATTTTTTCCCCCTGGAAAGCAAGATAAAAAAAGAACAAACAAATTTTACGATGATACCAATGGATTCACATGCCCAAATCTCTCTCTCTCTCCCTCTCTCTCTCTCACTCTCTCTCTCTCTCTCTCTCACTCTCTCTCCCTTCTCTCTCACTCTCTCTCACTCTCTCTCCCACTCTCTCTCCCTCTCTCTCTCTCTCTCTCTCTCTCTCTCTCTCTCTCTCTCTCCCTCTCTGTCTATCAATCTATCTCCATCTCTCTCTCTGTGTCTCTCTCCCCGTCTATACTGAAAAGAAAAAACATTCTCTCTAGGCTTAGAACAGTTAAACAGCGTTATGTCGGAATGATTTCCTCGCTTCACTCTCACAGAAAGCGAACTGAAACATGATGAAAATTTCTCTTGTATACAGACACAGGCAAACGGGTGCTCTGTACGTTGGAAGATGTTGGCGAAGGAAGAATCTTGAATCGATACAAACCTCTTAAACCCCTTGAGCCCTCTCGTTGAGAGTGCTTTGCTCGAAGACAACCTGAAAGTCTTGAATACGTTTTAAGCCATGAATATGGATTAACAAAGAAGGGAAAAATTGAGGATGGAAAAAGAGGTTTAAAAGCAAAGAAGATTTGTTGAAATCCTCTACTCTCTACACAAGTATATAGCTCTCTTTTAATATCTATCTATCTATCTATCTATCTATCTATCTATCTATCTATTTATCTATCTATCTATCTATCTATCTATCTATCTATCTATCTATCTATCTATGTCT
>NW_004798182.1:96090-97741 GCF_000002075.1 Aplysia californica
CCTTGCTGTAGTCATATTGCCGTAACGAGTTCTCTTTGTGTTTCAAGACAAGTGTCTCACCCCTCCCCCCCAACCCACCCTTACGGTCCTCCAGAAGAGAACCTTTGTCAGGTCTTTACTTTCTCAGTTACTTTACTTTTATTTCATATATTTCTATTTTTTGGTCATGTCATTTACATTCGTTTTCTACCCCATGTGGTTCAAATGAGCGCAAACGGCACCATTTAACTAAAACTACCCAGAACTATGTCCATGAACCATACTAAAAAAGTAGTACACGATGTGATCACCTTCACACTTCGACTTCCTCTCCATTTCTCCTACCTACAAAAGTCGCAGGAGACGGAGAATTTTACTTTCACTTTTTCTTTTTCCTTCTCTGTTGCCTTTGGGCGTCAAGAGGAGATGCAGCAGTTTTCTATAATATTATTAGTATACTATCATTATGAGGCGAACTGAGAAGCTCTTTCAACTGAGACAAGGTTTTCTCAATTTAGTTATCGGTAAATGAGACTCTCTCAGAATTTAAATTAAATCTTTATTCTCAAGCCACTGTCTTCCTTTTCCTCGGGTTTCCTCAATTATTGTTTCACGGTTTTTTAATGTTGTTGCCCTTTTACGATATCTGTCTAGCTGTTTTATTGTCGTCAAGTGAAGTTTTCGTGATGAAAATCTTTAAATTTTTGTCTATTAGCGATGATTTTGCCTGCGGCAAAACGTGTTGTATTATCTTCCTCCTGGTAAAGGTTTCTTAATAATTATAGCAACCATTTTTTTTCAAACTCTTAGGAGAGGAAAAGTTGTGCAATCTTTGCGCTAATGGAGAACAAAAAGAACGTTATAATATAGGCTATCATGTCAAGGAAGCCAGTGACAGCCGAGAATATGCCCTGAAGGCATTTGCATCACGACGTGGTGGAATCAGGCGCTCGTCAATATTTTGGGCGTATGGAGTCACTGGTATAATCTTAAAGCTAGTACGTTTGTCATGCTTTCGGTGAAAAATCTATCTTGAATGGAAGTCTAGATATCTGCGATTATAGGGTGAGGGTCGCCTGTTTTTCAGAGGCAAAATTAGCGTGCAAATGTCCATCAAAGTTTGGTGGTCTCCATAGCTTGAGAGTCCTTGAAAACTGAACATTTACATTTATTTGTGCCTTTAATCAAGACTTTCAATAAATCCATCCAGAAATATGTTTTTGAATGCACATATGTGTTGAGCCGGGAAAAAATAACAACATCAGAACAAAAAAAACAAAAAAACAAAAAAACAAAACAAAAATTGACAAAAAAACTGCCAAACCAGCGGCGAAAAGCTGGTTTCTTCGATTTCATTATTTTGACGAGCGCCTGATTTCAGCACGATGGCCGGAAGACATAATCTATGTGCTGATGTTGCTCATTTTCAGCCGCCTGGCCACAATTTTTTTATGGCTTCAGATGCAGGGAAGATTTACTGAATAAAGCTTTGACGGTATTGTACATCGGTATAGTTTGTTTTTGTTTAGTTAGTGTATAATATGATACGAACATTACTCATACACAGAGAGTGCATACAAGATAGATAGATAGATAGATAGATAGATAGATAGATAGATAGATAGATAGATAGATAGATAGATAGATAGATAGATAGATAAAGAAAGAAAGA
>NW_004798182.1:98190-99413 GCF_000002075.1 Aplysia californica
GATTGTCTTCAGACTTTTATTATAATATTTAATCACATAGTTATTAGTTATTCGACACTGTAGGTAATCGTTATTCGATATCAGTGAATTCATATTTTATAGTGAATCGTTTTTCAATACCCCAACGACTGTCAAACAGCAAAAAGAAGGAACAGTCCTAAACTGCAGTCTGCAGACACCAATCTTCCCGGTGAGTGAGAGCTGGAATACCCCCCCCCCCTTCCGGGCAGTGCCACTGACTGAAGTGTCTTAAGGCCGTTCCCAAAGGGGGGACTTTAACTTGTTCTTATGCACAGTAGAATTGTAAATGGGTTGATTCATCAATGTCATTCTCATAACTGTGCCTGAACTGCAACAGGGAACTTCTGTTATTTCTTCCCTAATCCTTACTATGGTAATTGTTCCTCTACTTCTTTTGTAAACCCCAAAACCCCCAAACCAACCAAATAAACAACCAAACAAGAAACAAACAAACTCGGAACAGTTTAGATAATCTGTCAGGGTCAACTAAGACTGAGAGGGATACAACATCCCAGGAGAAAGACAGTAATACTCGATTTTAAAACATTTACTCGGGAATCGAACCAGAGTGTCCTGCGTGTGACGGTGAAGCCCATTGCCACTACACCCACAGACACTGGCCTGAAAGACCATTATGAACTTGCTCTGAAAATTTCATGAAAAGAAAAAAAAGCAAGCTAAATGCAGACAATTTGTGTTTTGAGACTTTGCATCTATTTCCCTCTGTACTGAAGTTTATTCAAAAAGTTGAATATCGTGAAAACATCTTGTTAAATTTTCTAAATCTGAATACCACGAACAGTTCGTAAAGTACACCTACTTTTTGCGCTGTATCGACAGTATTGAATGTTTTATTTTACCCCAAGGCTTTACACTGAACCAAACATGGAAACAATCAATGCCCCAGTTTAAAGTACATGTTCTCTTAATAAGAGTCTCATCTCAAGTTGTAAAACAACACCATCATTTGAATTAATGAAGAGCACAAAAAGCTACTAATGGTTTTACCGAACAATGCCGTTGCTGCAAGCGAGGTCTTGTTTATGATGAGTAGCTGAGTTTTATAACCGTCGCCTTCTGAAAGCAGTTCATAATTCAGAAAGCGTGGCTGGAAACATGTAATGGATGAATAGAAAATTGTGTGTTTGATAACACACACACACACACACACACACACACACACACACACACACACACACACA
>NW_004798182.1:99720-105727 GCF_000002075.1 Aplysia californica
CATAAGGAAACAAAAATGGAGAGATCTTAAACCGCACCAACAATAACCAAATCAAAAAGTACTTTGCTTATTTAATTTGTTACTTTTGCGTTTTAGTTTTAGCATTCATTTCTTTCTGTAATAGAGAGGACGTCACTATGGCAACGGGTGCGTTTGAGTTTCAGTTTCCCCAGTCCTAGCTGTTGGAGTGGATGGATTTGACGACTTTTGAAAGGAGTTAACCCCCCCCCCCCACACACACACACTCACGCACACACGCCCGCGTACGCATTTCCCCCTTTCTTCTGTTTTACAAGTTGAATCCTAGTTTTCATCTATTCAGGTCACTCTGTGAGTCAGGGCCACACTGTTGTCTAGACACGATTCAAAGTATTTTGGTCGATAGCACCCTATAGCTATGATGACGCTCTCTGTCCTAGAGGAAATGACCTCGGCCCATATATGAAGTCAGAAATAGCTCTCAGAACTATTCCTGTGAAAAGAGTTGTCGAAGAAAGATGCGTGCATGTTCTTGGCGTTTTTGTTTGCTTTTTTTGTTTCCTTTTTTTTTGTAGGTTTCAAAAAATAATTTTGCTATTTTTTTTATAGATCTAGATC
The DNA here is from genome assembly GCF_000002075.1 of Aplysia californica. Taxonomy (NCBI): domain Eukaryota; kingdom Metazoa; phylum Mollusca; class Gastropoda; order Aplysiida; family Aplysiidae; genus Aplysia; species Aplysia californica. Next base: position 100,318 of record NW_004798182.1, read on the forward strand.
TAGATGGCTTTAGAATGTCATTACACATCAACAAATTTTAATTGAAAAAAAATATCTTTAAAAAAATGGAGTATTTTATGAAAAGCGTTTTTACGTTCCCATCAACACAATTCAGATAATTTAGGAGGCATGCTCCCTGCCTTGCCTGTCAAGGCCAACCCGGGCTGAGAGGGATAGACAGATACAACATCCCAGCAGAAAGACCGAGATGCTCGATTAAAAATTTTCCCTATTTGGGAACCGAACTCAGGTCTCCTGCTTGCGCCCGCGATGCACCTAACCACTACACCACAGACGCCGTCCTTTCTTACTTTTTGGGGTTAATTTTAATGGCATTATCCAAGACGTCCACCTTTCTAAGACTAAGACAGCCATCTTTCTCCTCGACAATGGGAGGCCGTTTTCGTCTTGGACAGTTTCGATTGTACTTCATAAAGGCGTGTAATCTCGATGTTTATGGTTACAAATAAATGAATAAATAAATAAGTACAATTTAATAATTATATGAATAGATAGATAAATAATTAAATAAACAAACAAATAAACGAATAACTAAATAATGAATAAATGATTAAAAGAATAATTCAATGAATGAATGAATAAATAAATCGATACAAAAATAAATCAATAAATAAATAAGTAAATAGATAAATAACTGCCCTGTATGACGCCGTGTCTGTCTGTCCCCAGGTGTGTGGCTGTTGTCTGGAGCCCTCTCTCTCCCACCGCTGTTCGGCTGGGGCGTCTACGATTACCTCCCCTACACGTCGCTCTGTTTCTGCGACTGGTCAACCTCTTTGTCTTACGCCACCTTCATGATCGCCGCCTGCTTTTTCTTGCCTTGCACAGCCATGATGATCTGCTACGTCAGCATCCTGCGCACGTTTTTCCAGAGCAAGCGAACCCTGCAGGCTTTCGCTGTGACAAACGGTGACGCGCACTCTAGCAAAGTTAGCGGGCAGGTCTCTGAGGGGAGTGAAGGTGCGAGCCGATCCGTAGTTTCAGCTGAACCGCCAAAGACTTGTCCCGAGCGAGTGAAGAGTTCAAAATGTACTAAAGTTATTCTGGAACATTCCCCCGAAACGGCAGCTGCCCTTAAGCGGATGGAAGCCCCGGATGATGATTCAAAATGGTCAAATCACGCCTCGGTACCTTCAAATACGACGGCTATCATCAATCATCGCGGCATCGAAAACGAGAATGGATCAAAACGTACACTTCACTCTTCCGGACATTCGAAGAAGATTACTTTTGGACTCGAGAGTAAAATGGAGTACAAAAACGAAGAAGACGACGTGGTATTCGTGGAAGTTACATCCGGTCTCACAGACCAGCAGAATGAGAATGTAGAAGCTCCCCTTCACCCTGACAAACGGCACAAGAACGACTCAGATAGAAGTACGGGTCTGTACTCTAAAGTCAACGCCGTCAACTCGTCTTTGGATGAAAAAAGCGTAGAGGCGTCAAGGGAAAGTTCCTCGGATCTCATCCCCTCCTCGCCCAAACGATTGCCGTCCAGGCGAGGTTCGACAGCTTCCAGCTCCAGACACAACAGTGCCAGCGAGCCACCGAGTGGTCCCGGCTCAGACAGACAGAGAAGTGACAAGACGTCGTTCCAACCCAGTACCCAGTTTCTTAACATTGATTTAGAAAAAGAAACGAGTACTGACGTTGGTTATAAATCAGTTTCAGAAGTCGATGAAAAAACAGGTGAAGTAACTGCCGTAGAACCATGCTCTCCGATACCAATAATCGACTGTCTCTGCGGTCAATGCGATGAGAAAGACTGTGGTTTTCTTTTTGAAAGCGGAGCAAGAAGTTCGAGCGAGGGAAATCCGAGCGATCATTCGATTAAATCAGCAGCTGCAGCTTGGGTTCAAAGTGTGCCAGGCTCGTGTGGTGATGAGAATAGAGGTGAGAAAACGGAGAAAAGACACCCACATGTATTCCCGGAAGCTGACCCGGCCTTTCAGCCGGAGATGCACAAACAACGAAATGACGTCATCGAAGCTGGGAAGGAAAACGAGCAGGACGCCGAAGAATTTTCTTGCTCAGACCAGGCAGTAAGGCACGCTGCCAGCAGCCGTGAATCATCACCGATTGGCCAACACCTTCTCCCTGATGATGACACGTCTCAAGAAAATAAGACATCTCCGGAAAAGCCTACAGCTCTGGAAAATCACGCGCCTCTGGACAATCGTTCCTTTACCCTCCGCCCATTCTCTGAGTTTGAAACAGACTTGCACCTAAACGGGAGCATACATTCGTGCCCTCAATTAAAAAGAACACCTGATTTCCAACTTGACCAAGGTATACGAGAAAGTAGAAAAAGTGTCACAGAAAGAGAAAACCAATACCCACTTCTGAACAATCTAAACAGGCAGGCTGTTATATCTCCAGGCACAACAAAGTCGTCAGTGAGCCAAGTGGACAGATATAACAAGCCAACTGTTGATGCCCCTACTCGCCAAAGACAAGTATTCATCTCTCGGGGAAATACGTCCATTCCCGGCGCTCTCAATAATTTGTCCAGCATTCCAGAACACCTTCACTCCTCGACATCTCACCTCCACTTCTCTGGCAGTGATAAACAACACCATAATATTCCAGCGACATCCAGTTCCCTCCCCAGTCTCTGCACAGACAGATATTACCCCCCTGTATCTACTAGTGGTTGGGACAAAAGTGAGAATGCGTTGTCCTTCGTAAACGTGTATGCGACTTCCCAGTGGAGTCGCATCAAACAAACATTCAGAGACGTTTCGTTCCTGGAATCTCACAAGATTCAACCAAACAACGTCCCGGCGCACACGGGACTGAACAAGCACTTCGTTCCGAGGCTGATGAAGTCAGTCAGTAAACCGAGCTCCAACGACAGAGACGCCAAAGTTACTTCTACTAACAGAGATCAGATCATGCCACGACACCCTGGCTCCAAGCGCAATCCATTTATTCACATACATCTCACTCGGCCAGACTCTGATGGGGGGAATACAGATGGGGTACAAAAGCAAGACAAACATCAAAGAGTTTCTATCGGGAAGCAGAATGGAACGCTTTTAAGAGTAGGGGAAGCAGAGGCAGAAAGAGGAGGAGGCGAAGGAGGAGGAGGAGAAGGAGGAGGAGGAGGAGGAGGAGGAGAAGGGGGAGTAGGGAGAGTAGTTGGAGGAATTGAACTAGGAGGAGCAGGAGGCGCAATAGTAGAAGGTATAGGAAGAGGGTGGCGTTTAACGAAGAAAAAATTCCTCGCTCCGCCAGGCCCCATCCCCAAAAAGCGGACAATGTCAAGGTCAGACCGGCGCAGACGCGAGGAGTACCAACTGTCGGCGTCTCTTCTGGTGGTCATCGTCATCTTCATTATCTGCTGGTTCCCGTACTGCGTGTCCATGTTCGTGTCCCTCATGTCTCCCAGCTCCTCCACCCGGGCACTGGACATGACGTCCATCCTCCTGGGCTACTTAAACAGCTGCGTGAACCCTATAGTGTACGGCTTGATGAACCGCCGGTTCAAGGCCGGCTACAGGCGCCTCTTTGCCAGGCTCAGGTGTGGGAGGAACCACCTGCTCAAGATCAGGAACAGAGTCTGGCCCAGTCAGACGGGAACCTCGCCTTCACACAATTCTTGACAGTCTTCTATTTATCGGTTTAAGCTATTATTTATTTATTTATTTATTTATTTATTTATTTATTTATTTATTTATTTATTTTTCTACTTATTTATGTGTCTGTTACTTATTTATTTATCTATTTATTTATTTATTTATTTATTATTAGTCATTTAATTTATTTATCTGTTTATTATTTATTTATCTATTTATTTATTTATTTATTTACTTATTTCAGTATTTATTCATTTGTTTATGGGAAGAGGGGAGTCAGCCTGTTTTGGTCTTAAGGGGTAGGTCGAAACAGTCTGCCTCGAGATCCTAAATCCTAAAATTACCTTTTTTAAAAGGAGTTTTACAGCACTTTTTGCACAAGTAGAACACACAGACGTGCCGCAGATTAGAGGTTTACTGAAGAATAACAAACACAGAAAAGAAGAAGGTGAGATAAGGACGATAGCACAGCAGAGCACCCACCAACCACCACTCGATTTCTCTGACGGGAACATAAATATTATCACGTTTCGTGTCTCCATAATATTTCTTCTTGTATTCAGTAATCCGAAGAACAATCATGGAAAAATACTTTCATTTCTTAGATAACAACGTTAAGTGGGTTCATGATCCAGCTCTGAACTCCCCGCTCGGTAGGGACCGCCACGGGCAGCAGGTGGCGCCCGAGCGTCATCCATCCGGGAAAGATCAGGGAAACGTAGCTTTTTTTTTTAGCGTCTCCGAGCAAAGGAATGAATGGAGAACTTTGATCGCCGATGTCTGTCGCAGATCTGGCACTGGATGGTGATGATGATTCAGTAACCCACTTAACCTGGATCTGTCCTGAGAGGCAGGGTCAATACCCCCCCCCACTTACTTAATTACCTATCTGTTTCAGTTGGGGTGTAAACACCGAATTTTAATATTTATAGAATTCTGTGGTTGTAAAACATTTACGAGGGCCCTCGTGGCTTCGAGGTAAAGTAAGTTGTTCGCCTCTCATTCAATAGGTCCCGGGTTCGAATCCAGAAAGCGACGGAATTTTTTCTTGTCTAAAATTTGTCTCCTGTCACCTCATTTCCTGCTCTCTAGCAATGTTCTGTCGTCTGCTTTCGTCTCCACTTTCTGCCCCACCCCTCACCTCCATTGCTCCCTCCTCTGGACTCCTGACTGTTTCTGCACTCTTTCTACTGCTACTCCTTGGCTCCTTCTTACTGCTGTCTTACAGCCACATCTCTGATCTTCTGGTAGGAAATATCTACTCCTAGCCTTCTCGGACAAGGGCTAAAAATCTCGGAGGTCCCGTGTGCAAGTTGCGCACGTTAAAGATCCCTTGGTAGTCCAAAATCGATAGGAGTAGACTTCAGCTGCCATGGGGGCAAAATTCAAAATTTCCAACCAACTGAAAAATATTTAATGTGTCCTGCACTCTTATATGACCTTATGCAGTTGCGAGCGCTGTAAAACCCTTTTAAAAAATTTACAAAGAAGCAAGACGAACAAGTTGGATTACATGTTGTTCTTCTACATCTACAATTGCCAGCGGAAAAGTCAGTTGTTTATCTTGCTTCAGCCTTTGCTTTGTTATTTTTCCTGAGTATTATCCTTGTACCAAAAAGTAATTATTGGTCATAACATGACAATATTGCTGTACATTGTATAAATGTAAGTATATTAAATAGAGAGTGTTGAAAGGTATACTGGTTTTTGTTGTTGTTGTTGTGAATTAAATCCTTCAGAACCCCCCGGGGCAGTGCCACTGACTGTAGTGTCTTTAGGCCATTCCCTAAGGGGGGACATTTCTCGTTCAA
>NW_004798182.1:106258-144549 GCF_000002075.1 Aplysia californica
ACGAAGGGGCAAAGGAGGTGAAGGGGTGGGGGCAGAAAGAGGAGACGAAAGCAGACGACAGAACATTGCTAGAGAGCACCTACACCTTTGTTAAGGACCAAGACGACTATGATAGCAAAATAAAAACCATTTTCTTCTGTTGTGCCTGTTGCCCTGAACAGAAACCAAAGGAGGGCTTATGAAGTCAATAACAATTAACTTGGTTTTTTTTTCAGTGTTCATTAAAACAGAAGAAATGAAAATTGGAAAATAAGTTTCAATACAATAATATGGTCAATATGGCAAGTATGTACTTTATACAAGTCAAGGCCCACGCCATTTAGGTGCTTTTTTCTTATTTAAACAAAAATGCATGAGATCAATTTTTGTGGAACATCTGTAGATCAAGAGGTTTAGAGAAGCTTGATAAGGGGAAGGGTTCATTAACATTGATGTATGGTGGTGCCATCTCTCCCGAAGATCTCGTATTGCTAAGTTTAAAAAAGGGAAGGTAGTGGGAGAGAAAAAGAAGCCCCACCCCATCCCCTCTCTCTCTCTCTCTCTCTCTCTCTCTCTCTCTCTCTCTCTCTCAGTAATTTCTTACTCATTCCCACTATTTTCAAGCTCATCCCCAGTGTTTTCTAGCTCACCCAAACATTTTCTAGCTCATCCTCATTGTTCCACAGTATTTTCTAGCTCAACCTTAATAGTTTCTAGTTCATCCCCAGTATTTTATAGCTCATCCCCAGTATTTTCTTGCTCAACCCTAATATTTTCTAGCTCACCCCCGGTATTCCTTAGTATTTTCTAGATCATTCCAAACATTTTCTAGCAGATTCCCAAAATTTGCCAGTATTTTCTAGGCCATCCCCAATATTTTCTGTCTTATCCCAATTATTCCCCAGTAATTTTTAGCTCTTCCCCAGTATTTTCTAGCCCATCCCCATTGTTTTCTAGCTCAACCACAGTATTTTCTAGCTCATCACCAACATTTTTTACCTCATCCCAAATATTTTCTAGCCCATCCTATTATTTTCTTGTTCATTCCCAACATTTTCTAGCTCATCCCCAGTATTCCCCAGACTTTTCTATCTCATCCCCAATATTTTATCTCATCCACAGTATTTTCTAGCTATAATCCCTAATATTTTCTAGCTCATCCCTAATATTTTCTAGCTCATCCCCAGTATTTTCTGGCTCAATCCTCAATAATTTCTAGCTCAATCCTAATATTTTCAAGCATATTCACAGTATTTTCTAGCTCATCCCTTATATTGTCTATCTCACCTATAATCTTTTCTAGTTTATCCCCAGTATTCCCCAGACTTTTCTATCTTACCCCAATATTTTTTAAAATCTCATCCGCAACATTTTCTAGCTCGTCCCCAGTATTTTCTAGCTAATACCCAGTATTTTCGAGCTCCATCCACAATATTTTCTAGTTCAATCCTAATATTTTCTAGCTTATCCCAGTATGTTCTAGCACATTTCCAGTATTCCTCAGTATTTTCTAGATCATTCCCAGTATTTTCTAGATCATTCCCAGTATTTTCTAGATCATTCCCAGTATTTTCTAGATCATTCCCAGTATTTTCTAGATCATTCCCAGTATTTTCTAGATCATTCCCAGTATTTTCTAGATCATTCCCAGTATTTTCTAGATCATTCCCAGTATTTTCTAGATCATTCCCAGTATTTTCTAGCTGATACCCAAAATTTGCCAGTAGTTTCGAGCCCACCCCCAATATTTTCTGGCTTATCCCAAATATTCCCCAGTGTTTTCTAGCTGATCTCCAACATTTTCTAGCTCAACCCTAATATTTTCTAGCTCAACCCTAATATTTTTTAGCTCATCCCTAGTATTTTCCAGCTCAACCTTGATAGTTTCTAGACCATCCCCAGCATTTTCTAGATCAGTTTTTTTTGCTGATCCCCATGAGTATTTTACAGCTCATCCCCATTATTTTCTAGATCAACTACAGCATTTTCTAGCTAATCACTAATATTTTTCACCTCAAATATTTTCTAGTCAATTCCTAATATTTTCTAGCTCATCCGCAATAGTTTTCGTCACCTCCCCAATATATTTTTCTATCTCATCCCCATTATTCCCCAGACTTTTCTATCTCATCCCCATTATTCCCCAGACTTTTCTATCTCATCCCCATTATTCCCCAGACTTTAAGAAAAATTTTTTTTCTCATCCACAATATTTTCTATCTCATCCCCAGTATTTCCTAGCTCAACACTAATATTTTCTAGATCCTCCCAATTGTTTTCTATCTCATCCCCAGCATATTCTAGATCATCCCCACTATTTCCTAGTTCATCCCCAGTATTTTCCAGCTCATCCCCAGTATTTTATAGCTGAACTGTAATATTTTCTAGCTCATCCCCACTGTTTTATAGCTCTACCACAGTATTTTCTAGCTCATCACCACTGTTTTTGAAAATTTCAATGGTCCCCAGACTTTTCTATCTCGTCTCCAACATTTTCTAGCTCATCCCTAATATTTTCTAGCTCATCCCCATTATTTTCTAGTTCATCCCCAGTATTTCTAGCTAATCCCAAGTAATTTCTAGTTCATCCCTAAATATATTTTAAAAAATTCTAGCACTTCCCTGGTATTTTTTAGCTCATCCTCAGTATTTTTAGCACTTCCCCAGTATTTTCTAGCTTATCCCTAATATTTTCTTGCCCATCCCAAATATATTCCCCACGATTTTCTAGCTCATTCCTATTATTTTCTAGCTCATCCTTAATATTTTCTTGCTCATCTCTATTATTTTACAGCTTATCCCCATTATTTTCTGGCTCATCTCTCATATTTTCTAGCTAATGCCCAGTATTTTCTAGCTCATTCCCAGTCTTCTCCAGTACTTTTTTTTAGCTAATCCTGAATATTCCCGTCTATTTTCTAGCTCATCCCCAATACTTTCTAGCTCCATCCCCAGTATTTTCTAGTTCCATCCCAAGTGTTCCCCAGTATTTTTTAACTCATTCATAATATTTTCTGCCTCATCTCCAGTATTTTCTAGCTCTATCTGCCAGTATTTTATAGCTTAACTCTAATATTTTCTACATCCTCTCCACTATTTTTTAGCACTTCCCCAGTATTTTCTAGCTTATCCCTAATATATTCTAGCCCATCGCAAATATTCACTACAGTTTTCTAGCTCATCCCTAATATTTTCTAGCTGATCCCTAATATTTTCTAGCTCATCCCTAATATTTTCTAGCTCATCCCCATTATTTTCTGGCTCATGCCTCATATTTTCTAGCTAATGCCCATGATTTTTTAACTCATCCCCAGTATTTTCTAGCTCATCCCCAGTCTTCTCCAGTACTTTATTTTAGCTAATCCTGAATATTCCCCACTATTTTCTAGCTCATCCCCAATATTTTCTAGCTCCTTCCCCATGATTTCCTAGTTCCATCCCAAGTGTTCCCCAGTATTTTCTAACTCATTCATAATATTTTCTACCTCATCTCCAGTATTTTCTAGCTCTATCCGCCAGTATTTTATAGCTTAACTCTAATATTTTCTACATCCTCTCCACTATTTTTTAGCACTTCCCTAATATTTTCTAGCCCATCCCAAATATTCCCTACAATTTTCTAGCTCTTTCCTATTATTTTCCAGCTAGCTCATCCCTATTATTTTCCAACTCATCCCCATTATTTTCTGGCTCATCACTCATATTTTCTAGCTAATGCCCATGATTTTTTAACTCATCCCCAGTGTTCCCCACTATTTTCTAGCTCATCCCCAATATTTTCTAGCTCCATCCCCAGTATTTTTTCCATCCCAAGTGTTCCCCACTATTTTCTAACTCTTTCATAATATTTTCTAGCTCATCTCCAGTATTTTCCAGCTCCATCGTCAGTATTTTCTAACTCAACTCCAATATTTTCTACACCCTCTCCACTATTTTCTAGTTCATCCCCAGAATTTTATAGCTCAACCTTAAGATTTTCTAGCTCATCCCCACTAGAATTACAAAGTTTTATGACCATATGTGCTATTTTATGTTGTGAAACTCGAAATTTTCAAGTTCTAATTTCTCAAAACTAGGTGGGCCTATTGAGCAGATAACTTTTTAAATTCTAGGGTAGCGAATTTGTAATGGTGTGGTTTGTTGTTGAAACTGTTGCCTTTGATAGTTTTGTCAATTATTAAATTATGTTATTTTATTCTTTCAACAACAAGGCCCAGTCTGAGAAATAAGAGTGCATCTCATTCTCATGATGATCTGGTGCATTCCAGAGAATCTAAAACAGAAATCAAAATTTTGTTGCTGATGCAGTACCGAGTCTACTGTTTGTTTGTTAGACTACTATAATATTGGTTGTAAAAAAAAATTCAGGTATTTGTGAAAAATTTGAGGATCACTACCCCAGATTTTTGATAATTACATTTTCCTGTAAATATGTGTCATGACTCAGAGAATCAGGCGCTCGTCAATTTTTGGGCATACTATAGACTTAAAGGTTGTTCATTTGCTTTGCTTTTAATGAAAAGAATAATCCATTTATCTTGAATAGAAGTTGAGATATTTGCGATTGAAGGAAGAGGGATTGCCTGGTTTCAGATGTAAAATTAAGGAGAAAATGGCCACCAATGTTTGAATTTGATGACTTCTACAGCTTAAGAGTCCTTGAAAACTGCAAATTTACATTTTTTGTGCCTTTAATCAATGTTTTTCCATAAAATCCACACATAAAAGTGTTTTTGAATAGACATACCAGGTGTTGAGCAAAAAAACAAAAATTAGAAAAAAATTCCAAACTGGCAGAAAAACGTTGATTTCTCGGATTTCTTTATTTTGACGAGCGCCTGATTTCACACTGATGCCTCACGACTATTATTGTGGCCTCTAGTGAGAAGTGAAATTAAGGTAGAAAAACTGCACCCAGGCAAAGATAGATTGTAAAGTTCTAGTAGTACATGTTCAACCAATATAATTCAACAGTTTACATAAAGGGTGTCTGTGGTGTAGTAGGCAGGTGCTCCATCATAACACAGAGGTGACCTGAGTTCGTTTCATGAGTGGGGAGAATTGTTATCGAGTATCTCAGTCTTTCTGCCGTCATGTCGTATCCCCTCCGCCCAGGAATTGGTCCTGACAGGCAGCAGGGTCGTAGAAGCCCACTCTTTTATTGTGTCAACGGGGGCCTAAACAGTTACATTTAAACTTTACGAGTAAAATATTTTTAAAAACCAAACAGTACATGTACAGGTACCATCAATACCAAAACGAGACATTACATAAAATAACAAAAACATCAACAACAAAAAAAAAAAAAACCCAGTCTGAAAGAAAAGTACAACCGCTCCACAGAGAAACGCCTGCAGGAACGAAGATTCAACAAAACTTTTCTTCTGCCACGTGAGCCAAGAATTTGTGCTCCTCTCTAACAGGACCAATTTAAGCCCAGAGATTAATGAACCTTGACAACTTGTAAACAAGCCAAGTTTTAAAAAGCAGAAAGAAGATTGGAACAGAGGTCTCTTAATGCTCCTCTGTGCATTTCAAAATGATATTAGGCAACTTATTACTACAAAAGTAAAGAGCAAAACTTTTTTGTAATCAGCTGTGAATAATTCCAATGAGAACGGATCACCATTATCTTCATTATTATGTGTTGGTTTTAACACCCCTGTCAACACTGTAAAGTTGTCCAAGGGGCAGGGCCTATGAATTTAACTTCCATCTCTGATAGGAATGACCCACAAGGGTGAAGAGTCTTAACTCTTTATCTCCGTGGGGGGTAAATCCATAATTATGCCAGGGCCCGTTTTTGGTACTAAATCTAAAAATAACAAAATCCTCACTAATTGGTGATTAAATCAAAACAAGTAAACCTATTTCAATAGTTCTTCATCTAATGAATGAAATCCCAATAAAACAGCCTGTTTTCGGCAACTGCTGAAAATTAATTTGATGTCCAAGTCATCGTAAAGGAATGTGCCCAAGCCACTGTAAGCGGCTCACTAGCACAGCAGTTCCGACTGCGAGCCACTGAGAGCAGCTTGCTGGAGAAAAAGAGTTAAAAAACTCAAAAAACAACCCAAGTTTAGAACCCTTTGTTGCAGACTTGAACCAGAGTCATTCGCTCCGTAGTCCAGCATGGTACCAATCAAACTGAGCCAATGGTGTGCCTCAAGTAGAGTGGTAAATAATCAGAATATACAAGAAGAGGAAAAAAATTATAAGTTTCACACGTGAGTCATTGTAAAAAAAGATAAGTTTATTATGAAATTCAAATCACAGAATTTGATTGTTATGTATATTTCATAGTTGTCTAGGTCTAAAACAGTTCTTCAGAAATTGGCATTTACAATCAATCTCTTCTACCTAGTCTGATCGCCGACAGATAACTACGACAAAATCAAAGTTATCTCAGATCTTAACTTCTGTTAAATATTCTAGGCATTATGACAGTGTGTCTAATACTTGAATGTATTAATTTGATTGATTAAAGATTGTGCTTTGAGAAGTTGAAGGTTTGTACAAGAACCGTTAAATGAACGTTTTGATAGATACAAACAGAGACTGTGCAGAGTTATACACGGAGAGAAAGAACAGAGAACTCTTCATGAAGTATTGTGGTACATTTTCTAGTTCACATGTAAGTCATACAGAACAGTCTATTATATCTCACCATCCAAGCAACACTTGCATCTTTCACTACTATTATGCAGAGAATGAGTTTTAACCAAATTGAGAGCACAAAAAAAAAAGGAAAACTCAGACGAACAAACAAAATAACTGTCAACACTGGCCAACAGCCATACAATACTTAAACATGGACAAAAACTCAGTGCCACTTGTACAAAGAAACATGACATACTGACAGACCAACTGATCGGGAAATTTACAAATTTTGAAGAAAAAAAAGGCCTTATCTGTAAACGTACATTTAAAAAACACATTAAAAAAACTGAACAATGAAGCCTGCTAATTCAAGTACACCCGACAGAAAGTCCTTTAGCACCAGGTTAATTGTATGAGTATTTGATCATAAGGGAAGGGCTTTCTGTCTCATGCTCACATAACACAAATCAGGTTAGCAAAAAGACAAAAAGATCAAAGGTGTTCAAGTCTGAAAAAAAACCTACTAATCTACTCTACTCGTCGTTATCGACAAAAAAAAATAAAATTATTAGGACTAGCTTGAACAATCTATTGCCCATTTGGTAGAGAGGAAAGAAACGTGACCGAAAAAGCATAACGTCACATTTGAGCGAATGATTTCATCATACCTAGATGTTATTACTTCTTCCCCGCCCGTCCTACTCGTAGACGTCATGTGACAGAGGAACGGACTCCCCCTTCCAACACACGTCAATTATAAGACAGGGGGTTGGTTTCCTCTCTCGTCTACTCGCTAACAACATCCAGTAAGTCTCTACTAGGATTAGTCAACAGTACATCAGCTGTACTGAAAAGCTCTCTAGGATTCCCCCCCCACCCAACAACACAGGCTGATATAATATTTATACATGAATAATGTACGAAGGCAACATTGGTGATGGCATTATGTAGTGATACCGATGACAGCAAGTAATGGAGGCAATTAATGAAGGCACTAGATAATAATAATAATTATAATTATAGTATGAATTATGATAATCTTTTTTTCAGCTGAGCTTGCAGACAGTCCCCTTCTAAGCGCTTAGGCAGGGTCTAACATTCATGCCTCCAATCGGGTCTGTACCAAAGTTGACAATTGCTTTTCCTTGTACGCTCAGATCCGATATACAGCCCAGGAAGTTCTGGGAGAACAGGGTGCCTGTGTACCTGGTCAAGTCAGGAACGCCACCTGGGGGGGAGGGAAAGAAACAATCTATTGTTAGAAAACTATTTAATGATTATAATAATAATAATAATTATAATGATAATAATAATAAATGATGATAATAATAATATTAAATAGCATTTGTATAGTGCATATCCCCACTCGAAAGCAATCTCTATGCGCTTTACACTATATTATTATTACCCCAGCAGACTATAGAACACTCAGAAACATTCTCAGCTTCCCAGGAAGCCTACAGTGCAAGCAGATGGTTAAGAGCTCAAACACTAACAAACTGACAAGGTCTTTCACTGTCTATTTTAAAACAAATATTTGTCGCAGCATGACCAAATGACAGACATCATGACATAATAATAATAACAATAATAATATAATAATAATAATAACAATATTCTATATATTATATTTGTGATAATTAGTCACTTTGGTCACTTAAAACTTCCAAACCACATAACTTAAGAATGTGAAAAAGTAACGGTGGTTCTGAATCATTAAAAGTAACGGTGGTTCTGAATCATTAAAAGTAACGGTGGTTCTGAATCATTAAAAGTAACGGTGGTTCTGAATCATTAAAAGTAACGGTGGTTCTGAATCATTAAAAGTAACGGTGGTTCTGAATCATTAAAAGTAACGGTGGTTCTGAATCATTAAAAGTAACGGTGGTTCTGAATCATTAAAAGTAACGGTGGTTCTGAATCATTAAAAGTAACGGTGGTTCTGAATCATTAAAAGTAACGGTGGTTCTGAATCATTAAAAGTAACGGTGGTTCTGAATCATTAAAAGTAACGGTGGTTCTGAATCATTAAAAGTAACGGTGGTTCTGAATCATTAAAAGTAACGGTGGTTCTGAATCATTAAAAGTAACGGTGGTTCTGAATCATTAAAAGTAACGGTGGTTCTGAATCATTAAAAGGTGCACGCTAATATTAAAAAGGAGCCTGAAGTCACTATGTAGTTTGATTTTCAGTTTTTCCTTAGTTTCCTTTAGATCTAATCTTGGTAAAGTCCGTCTTCTAAGACACCATTGTAAACAAGTGAGGCTTTCGTTCACATGCAGTGGCGTTTTGATTCCACAATGACATGATGAGCGATGATTTTGAGTCCGTTCATCCAACGGTTACTCAGCTAGTAATAAAAAAAATAAAAAAATAATAATAATCATAACAATAATTCTATTAAAAAATACTCCTAAATGTCTATCTTACCAAAGAAGATGTTTCCTGGGACGTTGAGAACCTGCAGCGGGCCTAAGGAGGTTCCAGTGACCGGGGCGCTGTCGTCGATGGTGAGCGAGGCGTCTCTGCCGAGTCGCGACACTTCGATGACGTGAGGGAAGCCATCATCCACAGTCTGTGTCGACCTGATTACGCCTGGTCCGCTGCCCAGCTCATATCTGGCGATAGAGTCAGGGGTTTCAATTTGAATTAACTTTCCAAAAATACTGTTGAACCTGCAACTCTGACGGCAGCTTATATAAGACAATCATCTGCCCAAACAACCACTTTCCATTTCCCCCCTCGCACGTTTAAAAAAAAACTTAATAATGACACTGTCCAAGATATCTATCAGTCGAAGACAACCATTTCTTCTCCTGTACAATGGATGGCCATCTCTGACAAGTTCAACTCTACAATTGATAAAAATTTGAAATGAAAATACTTCTCCTTCTGTAAACTACAACTTCCGAATCCTATGATGCAATGTAAGGACTGTGTATATTAATATCTACTAAAAGCAAAGTTCAACAAATTAACTGTTTTACAAAATTGTCATTTGGTGGCCTCTGAATATTGCTATCAAGGTTCTAGTCACCAATGCCAAAAAAAAAACAACAACCAAAAGACAAATATGAAACAAAAGCAAAAACTAAATGCTGAGTGTGGGCGTATGAGCTTTCTTAAGTTAAGTAAGAGTATGAGTTTAAAGTCTCTATCACCACTCTTGGCTTATTTATTAAGAGACAGGACCTCTGAAAATAACGTCTGTCTCCGAAAGGATTGAACCAGATGGTTTGATCAGAGCCTTGATAACTCCTTAATACGATTTGAGTTTAAAAATGTCCAGTCTGGGATTTGAACCTAGGCCACCCACTCGCTGTAGTCCAGGCATGATACCACCTGAGTGATCGGAGTGGCCTACCTGAACTCTACGTATCCGTCGTTGAGAGCCATGGAGAGGTAATCCTTTCCTCCCTGTTCTCCGGCCTTTTGACCCTGCCAGAGCAGGAGTCCAGAGGGCTCGGTGGTGGTCAGGGTCAGGCGGATTGTCTCCCTTGTCTGCTGGCGACGGTGGGGCAGGAAGTTGCGGGGGAACTCAGCATAGCTGTTGCCAAGGAACTCTGCGCTGTTGGTCACCTGAAGCTCTGTGGGGGGAGAAACAGAAACAAAATGAAATCAAAGGTAAAAAGACAGGTATCATTTTTGACCTCTTTCTACACAATTTAAAACATGAACAAGAAAGCAGGAAACTTCAAAACTGGCTCTCATAGTCAACCCCAGACTGTGTGTGTGTGTGTGTGTGTGTGTGTGTGTGTGTGTGTGTGTGTGTGTGTGAGTGTGTGTGTATGTGTGTGTGTGTGAGTGTGTGTATGTGTATGTGTATGTGGGTGCGTAAGTGTGTAATTGTGAGAGACTACAAGCACAAGTGTGTGGGTGTACATATCCCACTGACCATATTGGTTGGTCAAGGAGTTTTTGCACAAAACAATAATAAGTCACAACTGGAAGTTCAAGAAATACTGACCATGGTCCTAACCTGCTCTGTGGGTGGTTGGTGGACACTCTGGTGTGGTTTGATCCTTCTTTCTAAACAAACATCTATCATCCATATCTCTACTCCTTTTTTTCCTTTGTGCGTTACTCTCTGTAACACCTCAAATCTTCGGCACTTATATGAACTATTTGCGTTGTAAG
The DNA here is from genome assembly GCF_000002075.1 of Aplysia californica. Taxonomy (NCBI): domain Eukaryota; kingdom Metazoa; phylum Mollusca; class Gastropoda; order Aplysiida; family Aplysiidae; genus Aplysia; species Aplysia californica. The sequence continues at coordinate 116,976 of NW_004798182.1, forward strand.
TGCCCTAAAACTCATACTGAATCTAAAAACCCCAAACAACAGACTTAATTATGTAATTTAGGATGCTGGCTGTTTAAACCCTGCCACCCGTACAATTCTAACAAAAATTTTCACTAAAACTCTTACAAAAATAGTTACCAAAACTCTCACTAAAACTCTAACTAAAACTCTCACTAAAATTTTTACTAAAACCAACTAAAACTTAAACTCTAACTTTTACTATTTCTAATACTCTTTCTAAAACCTCCCTACAACTCTGACTCAAACTCTTTCAAAAACCAAACTAACCTGCTTCACAGTTGCGGCCCATCCATCCTAGAGGACAGTCGCACCTGTAGTCACCGCCGTCAACGACGCACACGCCTCCGTTCTGGCACGGGTCGCTCACCACGCAGATGTTGATCTCAGTCTCGCAGCGAGAACCTGGTGGGGGGGGAGACAGGGGAAAATACACAAATATAAGAATAATAGGTCGCTTTTGAGCACAACGGGGCTATCCTGAAAAATGCTGTTTAGAGAAAATCGAAGGTAAAAGCCCCTTGTACAGTTTCTTTAAAAGACAAGGAGAGTTTTCTCTATAATCAAACAAATATACACACCAATGAAACCAAACTTCTCCTATTGGTAGGGCAATGCCCACTTTTGGGATAGGTCAACATTTCTGGAAACCCCCGAAATCTGGCTTAGCCCGCTTGTCAGTAAAAGCAACCAATTTTCAAAACGTTTTTTTTTACATGTCCGTATTTTTACACTTCCATTGACACAATTTAGATCATGTAAGAAGTGCTTAGGATCCCGCCTGTCATGGCTGACCCGTGTTGAGAAGGATAGAAAATCCCTACAGAAAGACTGAGATACTCGATAAAATTAATCCTCACTCGAGAATTAAACTTGTGACTTCTGTTTGCCTTGGCATAACATCTAACCACTACACCACAGAAGCTAGTTTTTCGTAAGGTGAAAATAAAACGATACTCTGTATAGGAACCTGAAGGTGATTTATACAAACAAAAGTAAACTTTTCAGTAAGTGAAATAAAGTCTACTATGAGAACAAGGATAACCGTAACATCAGTATTTAACATAAAAAAAAAAAAAATTGCATTTCTGATCATCTCCTTTCCTCAAAAGACATCACGTACACCACTAGATAGTTCGTTCTCTAACACGAAAACAAATCTTTGAAAATCCACAGAATGTGGTTTTTTTCATGAATAGCATTCCACTCTTATAAACTCATTGTGTTTTGTTTCACACAGAAGAGTCCGTGCGGCGACTCCTGCGTTATTCTCTTGTAACACCTCTAGTTTTTAGTACTTATACGACCTATTTGTGTTGCAAGTACCCTAAATTTCTTACTTTGAGTAAAAAGAGGAATGTACATGTAGTAAATTATTTTAGAGAACTGCAATAAGAAGCGGAGTCACTCACCTGTGAAGCGGGTTGGGCAGACACAGCTGTACTCGGTGGGCGAGACGTCGATGCAGGTGGCACCGTTACGGCAAGGTCGTCTCTCGCACAGGCTGCGGTCGCCGCAGTCCTGGATGTTCATGCTCTCCACAGCGTCGTCGATAAGTCCAAGGGTGTTGTCTCCGATGTTCAGCTACGGAAAAATGTCGCAATCTTATTAATCATGATTTCTATATTATTTTTATCTAAAAAGAAACAAAAAGAAAAAAAATTTAAACGCTGGGTTATTCCCAATTATTGTAAATTATCATATTATACCTTGATGACTTCGCTTTTTTAAGTGTTCAGGTCGTTTTCCACACTCATCAAGGGTTCTTTAACACCTTATGCCGAGTTTTGAGTGTGCTTTTCCTTGACTGGAACTGTTGTGTAATGTTCAGGTCTTTGCCTGCATTCACAGAAAAATTGGGTTTGATTGCTAAGTAGGGAGACCTCATTTAATTTATTAAGCATTTCCATTTTCTGCTCGGAAGATGTATTCCAAAGAGCCTGGATTGGCCCCCAACAACAGAATATAGTCTTGTGACTTATTGCTCATTTAGGAGGTGACTAGTAATGTCAAGCAAGTGTCGGTGACATAGGATTTACCCATGGGTGGTCACTGGGCTGTGTCCTTGAGCAAGACCAGACACGACACGATGACCCTAGCTCAAAAGAAAGAACAGGGCGCTGCACAGTGGCACCCAGAAATGGCATGTTCGAGAAATTGTTCTGTATTGGTGTAATAAAGTGTATTTATGTATGTATTTATGTACCTATGTATTTTTTATTAAGTATTTATGCTATGTAAGTAGGGCCTATGTTTTGCCATTGTAACTGTAATCCAAATTTTCCCTTTAGATAAATAAAATGTAATCGATTTATTTTATCATTTATTAACTCTTTATCTCCGGCAAGCCGCTCCCAGCAGCTCGCGGTCGGAACCACTGTGTCGGTGAATCGCTGACAGCGGCTCAGGCACATTCCTTTACGACGACTTCGACATCAAATTACTTTTAGGCAATTGCCAAAAACAGGTCTCTTATGCTGGAAGTTTATTCATCAAAAGAAGAACTATCAAAATAGGTTTGCTGGTTTCGATTTAATTACTAATTTAATGACGTTTTTAATCATTTTTAGATTTAGCACCAAAAGAGGGCCCCAGCATAGTGAGAAAGATTTAAAGAAATGCCATTCTTAAATCAAAACTTAAAACGACCAGCAAGCTGCGGTGAGTGGCCCGGAGTCTGAGCCAGGGGTCTGAGCTTACCTCTCCCACACAGCCGATGAAGCCGTCCAGGGTGCCCACGTTGGGGTTGATGGTCTCACGGGGATCCACACCACCCAGGTACAGAGGTCGCTCAAGGTTAAGGCCAACGGTGCCGCCGTTTCCTGCTGTGCCTGTGTACCGAGGTGACACGGGAGAGAGACGAGAAATACCATTGATTATATTATATTAAAGTTTTAAAAATATAGGAAAATAAAAGAAAAGAAAGAAGAAATGTATTTTTGATTAAAGATGAAGTGAAAAAAAGTGTTCCCCATGAATGAAGTTGAATCTTCTTTACAGAAATGGTGTGTGGTGTTATAAAGAAGCAAGTGATTATTTTCCATTACCTAGCGTTTGGTAGTGAGGAAAAAATAAAAATTTGTGATAAATCACGGAGTGAATCAAATCCCAATACAGTGTGCAAAAGAAAAGCAACACTGCAAACAAAAGTAGACTTAATTAAAGACCGAAAACATGTATGAAATAAGTTTTACATCCGTCAAAAAGAAACAGGAGGTATAGCAGTGAGTTATAGACAACACTACACAAAGGGAACGTTGATATATTATTTCTGTATCACAGGAAAGTCAGCAGAGAGCAAAAATGCTGTCACAAAAAGAATTGACTTAATTTGACCCTTTGATAATACACAAAACATTCTCTAATATTTCTCTCATGAATTTGTCAGTTATCAAATAGTTACCACAGAGTATGAAATTGAAGTCTTTAGGAATGTTCTGAAATATTAGAAAGTTTTACAACTGTCCTTGTTTCAGTCAATACGTTCTAAAAATTACTCGTTAAAATACGTTTTCCCATAAAAAAAAACAACCCAATGACAAGATAGAAATAATCTATAAAACTTGTTCAAATGTAAAAAAGTAGTCAACAAAAAATAAAATTTTAAAAGGTCATAATTCTGACTTCCCTCTTTGAAATATTTCATTTTTTAAAGGGAGACTATTTTAAGATTTTGTCACCAACAACACATTCACATCCAAAAACAGAATCACAAAAGTATTAGGAGTTATTCAGGAACCAAAACATGTGAGAAAATCACAATATTATTCAAGCAGACAAACAAAAATAAAAACCAACCACAATGAAAAATAAACTTGTGCAAAAGTGCTTTGTCCTGTGTTTCATGGAAATTTGACTATAAGATAGCTATATAGAATCTTTTAAGTACCCAATTTTGATAGGAAAAATTATACGCTAGTCCCTCGCCCATTGCTCTGAATTTATTATATTCGTTAAAAAAAGAAAAGCTCTGAGCTATGTTATGAAAAAGCCAAAGAAAAATACAGTATGATTGGGGCATTATCGAAATTCTTCAGATATCAAAGGAATCTTTCACATTGTTCCAACACAATGAAGTAATAGACTCTAATGTTTGACGGTTATTTTGAGATATTTCTCACATTGTGTATGTTTTATGCAAAGATCGTGATGTATTCCATGGTGAAAACATGCGCAGAATAATTCCAATGATTGTTATATCTTTCTTGTCATAAAATTTTCCATTTTTAAATGTCATCTAACAGCTGAATAATCCCTGAATAAGAGCATAATTGGACCCTTTAGAATTTTGATACTTTCTGGGAAACAAAAATTCTTAAAAACACCAGATATATATTCTACTACGGTTTTTTGGGGTATTTTCTGTAGACCTCAAAACATTTCAAGATATTTACTCCCAAGATTCATGTTTCTTTTACCTTCATTTAATTCTGGTTGTCTATTTTTCCAAACAGGCTGCATAAAACTTTTTCAACTGTGGGTTACTTTAAACATTTAACGAATCACGTCAAGGTACTGCACCTCTCAGAAAACAGTCGCCTATATAAGTGTGTCTGTTTGAGAGCTAGAACAAGACCTCAAACATAATACAGGCTAAGAGTTCATTGACCTGTTAATCAATAAGTAATTGATTTCCACCACCTATTCCCAGACACCTGAGAATAAGATAATAAAAGTTAAGATAAGATAATACTTTATTATAGACATAGTAATAATGAACCATATTATCGTCTTTTTTTATCAAATCACTTTCCCATTCAAGTCTCATGTAGAAATATTTACGGCAGTCCTCAATAGTCTTTAACTATGTTGATAAGGTAATTGTAATGTCTATAGGCCTTCTAAAAAAAGCCTGATATTCGCCATGAGTTAAACTGTTACAAATGTTTTACTGAATGTATCTACACTCTCTTTTAATATAATGAAATATTTATTATATATAAAAATTAAATGTTGTGAAGAAAAAAACCAAACAAATAGTTTCTGTTCAGTAAAAAGTACAATTTTCAAAACAGCTGCATCCCTGTGATGAATCGTCTTATAGTTCATGGTTAATTGCATCAAATTCACCAAAAATTCTAAGTGATTTCATTAAGCAAGGTGACTGTTAACAAGTAAAGCTGGTTATATACACATGAAGTTATACAAAAACGCATGCTAGTAAAGCAAAGGCACAAACAAAAATGCTTTCAAATATACACAAAAGCCAAAAACTAAAGTATAATGAACAAAACCAAAGCATTAAAATAACAGAAATTATTGAAAAATAAACAGAAGCAACTTTTCAACGCATCTTTGAGTCCATCCGTCATCTTCCATCAGTTGTTATAAAGCAGTTTTATGATTACACGTATCAATTTAAGGAAGCTTTTAAACCTCTCACATCACAATATTTTGCCAGGCAGAAAAGGACAAAAGCTAACAACCATAATACTGGAATGTCTGCATAGAGTGAGCTTGTGAGGCAGTTTGTGTAGCCAAAACTGAGATACCGCGTAGAGAAAGAACTTGTAAAACGAATGAAACAAGCACATTATGTTCTTGTATTTGCCAAAATAAAAGAGCATAAACAGATAAATAGTGAAACTAAAGATTAGAAAACTTGTTTTGCACGGACATTCCCAAGTGTGTTTGAGCATCTCATTAGCAGTTTCTGAAAATGAATTTAAATTTCAAGGCAAGAGGCCCAGAGCTGGTCTTTTCACTATATTTTAAATGCTAGAATCGGCACACCAGGTGACCCATTAAAAGTTGAGGTAACATGTAACACAAGTTAAAAGGAAATAAGGCCTTGTGGATGCTTACTTACAAAAATCACCACCAGTTTTATTTGACAAAAGGTGTAAAGCAATTAAAGAGTAGCACATTATAAAATAAGGCAAACTGGAAAAAACTGAAAGTAAGTTTAAGTAAAATCTTACTTAACAACCATCACCAAACAATTGATTAAACAGAAATCTCATCTTTTTGATTACACTGAAGGAAACATTCAGTTTGGAGAAAGACTTTCTTTTACTCAGCAATGATTTAAGAGGAAGTTCACCGTAACGCTTAATGAGATGCCCAAAAGACAAAAGTGCGGAGGGTTTTCAGACGACACCACAAGATGAGTGTCCAGAGATAAAAAGCAACTTAGATCACAAGCTTTCGAATTCAATGCTGAAGTGTTCTGCTGTCGTTTTTGTGTGGGCAAAACGTTTGCAGAGTGCTATACCTCTGATGACATCGCCGCGCTCCAGTCGGGAGAAGAGGAGACCATCGTTTGGTTCAACTTGTTCTAAGACGGGCAAGTTGGTGAGAGCAGAGCAATAGTTTAATGCATAAAAATACTACCAAGAAACAAAGACATTCACAGAGAAACAGAGAAAGAGAGAGAGGAAAGAGAAATGAGTATGTAAACTATAGGGGGGAGGATGTCTGCCTAATTATGCTCGCCGTTTGATGTTGAATTCTACAGATAAGGTGAAACCAGATTACAAAACATCCCTGGCTGCACAACACTGTGTCCAGAAATGGCAACTTGCAACTGCATCAGCATGTTTCTAAAATTACTTTGTGAAAAAAAAGAGCGTATCGAAAAAAGATCTCTCACACTTTTAAGATTTTCTAACAGACAGAAACCTTAAAATTTTGGGTAAAACTTTTGCGTGGTTTCAATGTCCGAAAATACCAAACAAAAACCATTACATTTAACCTGGCATGACAGAATAGAACTTGAAGTGACAACCCCCTCCCTCAACCCCAAACAAACTTTGTTGATACAATAAAGAATCCCTTCATTCCGACAGACTGATAGTTCAGAAATATCAAACCGCAAAATTAAAATGCAGAAGAAACAAATTTACCCATTACATTACTATGTGTTGTCCTGAAGATACCTATATAGGCCTATTAAAAAACTTTTAAGAAAACATAAGAAACATAATACAGCGTAGACTGACTGATGAACAGAAAGTATGAGGCAAAAGCGTAACAGGGCTGCATATAACATCCTATTCCCAGTACACAAGATCACAATAAATTGGAAGGTATGCCAACAGACAGATATCATATCATATCATATCATAAATATCATTCACCAATATAGGAGAATAGTAGTAATACTTTTGTTGTAGTTGTTGTAATTGGTGGTGGAATTTGGATTTATTCTGGTGGTCCACCCTTCCCCAGTTATCATGCAATAATGGTGTGATGGGCGCTATAGTTCAGAAGAAAGAAATATTCCACGGGACAAGAAAAGTGGACATAAAATGTACAAGCGAACCAAGACTTTCCACTTTATATATATATTTCAACAGGCTCAAAAAAAAAGAAGAGAAGCAGTAGGCCCCTATTAAGTAAGCCACTGTACCCAAGTGTAGAATAAGGCTAACCTCAGTCACCTTCTTTTTACCAAAAAGTATTGTTATTTTAAAAAAAAAAGTCTTTAGCTATAAGATTATCAATATTTCCTGTGCTGGAATTTGTAATCTATAATTCCATTATTACTCCTACACATAATAACCTTCAGCTTTGAAAAGTAAACTGTTGAATTGAAGAAGACCCCCCAAAAATATCAAAAATCCAACAAAATGAACTAAACATGTTGAAAAAGACAGTCAACTAGTCAACAAAAAAATACTGCTACCGTAAGGACAGAGAGAAAAAAATAAAACTTCCGTTAAAATTAAAGTAAAGATATTAACAAACATAGATCTAACATTATTCTACTCTACAATTTTAGCTAGATAAGTTCTGTATCTACACACTCTCTGAAAAGAAAAGAAACTCTTAGTAATCTTAGAATTATTTCACTGTCATAACTGTGAACAAAGTAAAGTCGCATGCAAACTTTGAAAAAAACTGGCTGCACAGGGAAATATCCAGAGCCAAAAGGACAGGAGGGGGAGGGAGGAGGAGGAGGAGGAGGAAAGATCAGAGAATCAATCAAGCATGTCCAGTGAAACCCTACCATTACCTGTGACGACTTAATTAAAATTATTTATAAATATTTAGATATAAGCTGGATCACTAATTAATCCTCTTTCTTCCAATGAAAAAAAAATCCCCTTTAACTTTTGGTTTAAATGTTGGAGAGCTTGTTAATCCCCCCAAAAAACCTAACTGACTTGCCAATAGTTTACAAACAAATTAAATACAAAAATTATGGAAAGATTGGTGAAAAGGAAACATGGTAAATGTCCTTTGTATTTTTTGTATTTCTACTGCTAAACCCAAATTAGAGTCAATCCTTCTTTCCTAAGGCGATGATTACTGAACCCCAACTATCACATACAGTCTAACGCACACATAGTGAAATCAGCGGGAAGCAGAAATCTTTTTGTTATGTATATTATGTTTTTTAAATTCCAAGAATATATATATTTATAAGAAAAAATTTGAGACCTGAAAATCTGTTCGCTAGGTGCGTGTTTCGCTTTGTGTGCATTCACAATATGCCTGGTAGACTGTAGGCTATAACAGAGCTTCACTGCACATGGAGAGTCACTATAAATAATCAGACCAGGGACAGCGGCGACAGGATTATGCAATTGACAGAAATACTTGAGAGAACAGGAACTTATGCACTTGGAAGAAATACAGATCAGAAGGACAGGAATTTATGCACTTGGAAGAAATACAGATCAGAAGGACAGGAATTTATGCACTTGGAAGAAATACAGATCAGAAGGACAGGAATTTATGCGCAGAAAGACAAGACGCAACAGGAAAGGCAAATATCGTCAACTCAATTGTGTAACAGCTGAGCAGATTTTTTTTTTTGCATGGCTCCAGATAAGCCCCTCCGTCAAGCCGTGATAATATTGTGTGTTCCATGATAGCAACCCCGTGGTCACAACAGCAATTATAGGAAGCCAGGGAATCAATTATGTCCCAAAAATCTTAAGGCCACTCAAGATCAAGCATAAAAAAAATTATAACAACATGTTAAAAATTGTTTTTAACATTATTAAATATTATTATCACTATAAATCAACTAATTCTATTGGAAAATTTGTTTTGAATAGGATAACTTGAATATTTAAAAGAAGATCCCCTACACTAATATAATGATTAAATCAACATAATATGGTGGGAATTTGGTTAAAAACAGAATTCTTTCTTAATATACATGACATGCACAGATTACAGTCATTGCAAAACCTCTAGATAAGGGCGGCTAAGTATGTCAGTGAGAGCACACGGTGTGTTCTACTTACCGTTGACAGACTCCTCGTTGTTCACGATGAGCATACCGTCGCGGCCCTTACGGTTGGCCACCACCATTGTCCACTCGTTGACCTGCAGGGGTTGTCTGCTTCTCAGCACAGCTGGGCCTGGAGGCGTAGAGAGAATCGTTAGTCGGTCGTTAGACTCAGTCAGATGGTATATATGGTGTTGGGCTAGTAGTGAAAAAGTCGGTCGTTAGACTCAGTCAGATGGTATATATGGTGTAGGACTAGTAGTAAAAAAGCTGGGAGTTCGATTCCCAGATTCCCAGGACAGGATTCGGCAACCAAATTAAAAGGTACTTAATCCTATTTAGTAAATGTATGGGTTTAACACCACTTTCAACACTATAAGGTTAGGCCCTACTTAAGAGGCGTGGTGACATTCAAATCTAATGCTCGACTCTGATAAGACCAAGCCAAATGGATTAAAAGCCTTGACAATTCTAGAAAACATTGAAACATACCACGTAGTTTCGACAATCATCAAAATTGGGACTCAATCTCTAATTCAACAATTGTCCAAATTGAGATAGAAAAAGTTGCAGTTACACAGACAGCAGTACAAAATACCCTATCTGGTCACCCAGCCAGGAGAGTGATTGCAACGGACTTCTCAAGCCTGGCGCAGAACTGCACCAGGTGACCGGAACAGATAATTTTCACCGTCGCATCATTGCGCCAAGTGACTGCAAAGTGTTGACCAGTGTAATAATATGGGACATAATCCATAATTCACCACAGTTGCTTGTCCATTATATTATCAGTTGTTTCCCTTTCACTGTAAACACTCCCATGAGCAGTTCTCACATTGTCTTGAGATTCAGGGCTTCTGGGAACAAAGGGTCTGGGGTGTATATAAAGCTGTGTCTGTGTCTCTAGTTATTTTTGGGTCATTTGACTGGTGAAGTGAACCTTTCTATAACCGGAGTAAGTTAAGCACTCTTCCATTTACCTGAACCGGTATCGAATCGGAACTCGAGATGTCTGTCCTTGATGAGGAGGGCAATGAAGTCCTGCTTTCCGTCCTGCTGTTTGGCGTTGTACAGGATGATTCCGTCCTCGAGGGAGGTCGGCTTGAACATGAGACGGATGCGGACGGACAGAAGTCCGGAGATTGTTGGGTACGAGATGAAGGAGGTCTTGTTGAAGGATGGGTCTACCACTCTTGGGGCTGGGGAAGGAAAATAAAATTGAAGCTAGAGATGACGAGGGTAAATCTTCTTCTTCTTCTTCTTCTCCTCGTTCATGTCTAACTGGATACCCAAGTCTCTAGTGCAAAGGCTGCTGTAGGCTCCCATAGAGTTTTGGGTCTCTCTGCCTAGAATTGGGCTTGTAGCGACAGCATATATGCTGGCTCTCTCTCTCTCTCTCTCTCTCTCTCTCTCTCTCTCTCTCTCTCTCTCTCTCTCTCTCTCTCTCTCTCTCTCTCTCTCTCTCTCTCTCTCACATACACATACACACACATACACACACACACACACAAGCAAATACACATCCACGCAATGACATCGTGCCAACACTGGGGAGTGAGTCATCACTCACTTTTGTGATATAAGTGTGTTGTCTTTTTCCTTCTACGCCTTCGTTACAATTTTGTCCTACGTTGAAGAAAGTTGTGTTGAAGTCATTTCCTTTGCTCTACAAGCTAATATTTCCTTCACAAAGGTGAATGGTTTCCATAGGGGTACCATTTGCCTAAAGATGGTCAGAGTTAAAAAAACAAAACAATTCAAAAATATGAAGCTGAAGGGAAAAAAAACCCAAACTTACCAGTGTCACTCTGAAGAGACATACGTAATTGAAGAAGCGCAGATGTTTTACTCCCAACAAAGTACAAAACACATTTCAAGATGTTTCTTTTTCTCTAAGATATAAAACAGACATTTTGAAGACAGGGAAAACATCCAAATGAAAGAGGAAAGAAGAAAGAAGATAGAAAGAAGGCAGAGGTGATGCATAAAACTACATAAGACAGGATGGCATTGATAGCAATGTAGTAGGCTAATTTACTACTAAACAGACAACACTCGCAAAAGAGAAATAAATAGTGGATGAGAGTAAGAAATGCGAAAAACAAGAAGAAATAGTATACTAAAAATAGACAAGTTTCTTTTCTTTTGGGGGTTCAAACTCAAAACTCACTCTGTCTGCAGCCCTCTCCTCCATAACCGATAGGGCAGACGCACAGGAAGCCCATGCTTCCAGCGAGGTTGTGGCACCGGCCAGATGGTCCGCAGGCACCTAGACGGGAAAACAGAATCAACCAATGAAAGGCAAATGTCACTTTGAGATTAGCTCCTAAAAGTCAAAAATATAAATAAATGCAGTTTACCCTCAATTAATCCTATATATATGGTCGCTTTTAAGGACACACGGGTAAAGCCAGGGTTTCCAGAAATCTTGACCTACACCAAAAGTGGGCATTGCCCTACCTGTAAGAGATGTTTGGTTTCATTGGTGTGTATTATATTTGTTAGGTTAAATAGAAAAATCTCCTTGTCTTTTAAAGAAGCTGAACAGGGGTCCAAAAGCTTTACCTTCTCATTTTCTCAAAACAACATTTTTTGGGACAGCCCCCTTGTGCTTAAAAGCGACTATATTATCCTTCAGGTCTAAAACTTAGACTCCAGGCATTAAAAAACTTCAAGTAAATTGACAATTACTAGAGGACTGTGTGGGGATAGATGACTAGAAAGACGCAGGTTTCAGTATATACTTCACATCAAATAATGCCAAACACCCTGAGAAGAACATGAATAAAACTTGAAGGTCACAGACAAGTCACAGCTATGATAGATTCACATTAACAGATTACACACATAAACACACACACAGATGTACTCACACACACACACACACACACACACACACACACAGAAACACACACAAACACACATACACAGAAACACACATAAACACACGTACACACAAACGTATTCACATATATAAACAGATGCACTCACACATACCTCATACACAAAATACACACATACACACATACAACACACACATACACACAAACAACCCACAACAAACACATTCACATACACACGTACACATATACAACACACACGTACACACAAACAACACACAAAAAACACATTCACACACACACATGTAACACAAAAGTACACACAAACAACTCACAACAAACACATTAACATACACACACACACACAACACACAACAAACATATTCACATACAACACACAAACACACAACACAAACAACACACACAACAAACACATACAACACAAACACACGTACACAAACAACACTCACAACACACACAACACACAACAAATACATTCACGACGTACCGGGGTAGCACTGTTCACCCTGCAGCTCACACCGAGCTCCGGCAAATCCCTGAGGGCACGCGCAGATGCGACCCACGGCGTTGTTGAAGGGCGTGCACACTCCTCCGTTCAGACAGAAAGTCTCCTCACACACCTGGTACTGTTCCACGCCAACGATCTGGCGAGCTTCACCACCGAGGTTCAGGCCAACTCCGCCGATCTCGATCTGGCTAATTCCACCTGAGGGGGAGACAAGGTAGTCACACAGTTATTGGTTGTTTCTTCTTTCTTTGTCTCGTTTTGTTCAACGTAGTTCTTTCATGAGCTTTGTAGCATTATTTTTAATTATAGTTGTTCTGTGCCTACATCAGAATGAAAATAGTGTGTGTGTGTGTGTGTGCGCGCGTGCACAAATATATACTGTATGAGAAGAAAGGACGTAGTACAAAATGTTTTGAAAATGGGTATTCCAATGTAAAGCTCATTGAGTTATTATTTTTGGAAATGCGCTATATAAATGTTATATTATCATTATCATAAGTAAAAGAGAAAAACTGTGAGTGTGTGTATATATTAACAATAACGGCTATAATTTGCATATTTTTTAAACCTGACAAGATACACCATCATCAAAAGGTATTTGTTGTTTAATTTTGTATTTTTCTCTAGTTTTATTCAGTATTAGCTTATGTGTTTTGGGGGGAAATGAAAAGAATAAACATGCATTAAAATACAAGTGCTTATGGGGAAATGATCACAGTTGACCGCAAATCTAAATGTGTACCTATAAATTAGATAATACCTTCAGAAATTGAAATAACCAATCCACAACATTGATTATTCTTCAGTACTGTCTTATAGGAATTGTTGCAAATGATTATCACTTTCTTTGAGAAAGGCAGCTGAGTCGAGAGACTAGAGCATCTAAATAGTAATCAATGGTCTTTTCATGCTGGGGGAAATCAAGCCTGTAGGAGGAGAAATAATTTTAAAAAACCCCCCAAAAAACAAACAAAACAAACAAACCAGTTGTATCTTTTTACAACCCAAAGCATTCCCCAAAAGAAAATAAAAGACATTTTTAAATGTTTGCTTTCCTGATCCCTCATTAGAACTTGTGAAATGCATTAAATAAAACATAATAAGTATTTTCATCAAGAGGACTACCCAGGATAGGGAAAGGTGGACAGTGTTTGTTCGTGGCCTATACCCTGATGCAGGGTGAGGGAGGCATTGATGATGATGATGATGATGATGATGATGACGATGATGATGATGATGATGATGATGATGATGATGATGATGATGATGATGATGATGATGCTGATGATGATGGTGATGATGATGATGATGGTGATGATGATGATGATGAAACATTTTCCAATAATTTACCAACAAATCCAGAGGTGAATCCAGCGCTCCTTGGCACAATTCTGAAGTCTGGCACTCCGCCGACGTACATTGGCTGGGCAATGTCCAGTCCACGGAACTGTCCGGGGGCGACTCCCGAGTATGTGGGCTCGTCGTTGACCATCATGGCACCTGAAGTAGGACAAGGACAGCTTTTTAGCCTCTACAGTTCTTTTTTTTTCTTTTTTTTTTTTCATTGCGGAGCTTTCATTCTTTCATTTTTGGGAGACCATTGCATTTTAATTCATTTTTAAAAAAATGTATAAGCATGAAAATGTGTCGCTACATGGGGGAATCAGGCGCTCGTCAATTATTGGGCTTGAGGGGGGGTTATTGGTATCACCATAAAACTTGTTCATTTGTCTTGCTTTCGTTGAAAAAATTACACACCTATCTTGAATAGGAGTTGAGATATTAATTTACAATTGAAGGAAATGGTGTTGCTTGGTTTCAGAAGTAAAATTAGTTAGAAAGTGGCCGACAAAGTTTGGTGACTACCAAAGCTTGAGAGTCCTTGGAAAAAGCAAAATACATCTTTTGTGCCTTTGATCAACGTTTTTCACTAAAATCCACATATGAATGTGTTTTTAAGCGGACATTAACGATGTTGAGCCCCCCCAAAAATTCGAAAACATTTGCCCAATGTCCATAAAAATACAGATTTCTTCACTTTCATTATTTTGACGAGCGCCAGATTTCACCACGCTGCCTCTCAAATGATTTATCAATCAATAAACTGACAGCAGAAAAAGTCTTGAACCATAGGCCCTAGTCACCAGGAGGTGCAAACATGGTACACTAATTACGTATGCCCCAAACCTAACACTAGAATGTTCACTGTTTTTTACTAATCATATGGCGTCAATTTGATTTATATGGGCAAGAGATAAAAAACAAAAGAGTTCATGATGGATGACTGACCGTTCTGGGCCTGGCGTTTGAGGTGGACGGTGTGCCATCTGTTCAGCTCCAGAGGTTCCTTGCCCCGGATGATGGCCGGTCCAGCACCCACGTCAAATCTGGGCACAAGAGGTGAGAGCAATGTAACATTTTTTTTTTACCATCTTCATCTATGTAACGGTAGTAAAATTGTAGAGAGGGAGAGAGAGAGGGAGAGGGAGAGGGAGAGAGAGAGAGAGAGAGAGAGAGGGAGGGAGGCAGAGAGAGAGAGAGAGAGAGAGAAAGAGAGAGAGAGAGACAGAGAGAGACAGAGAGAGAGAGAGAGAGAGAGAGAGACAGAGACAGAGAGAGAGAGAGAGAGAGAGAGAGAGAGAGAGAGAGAGTGAGAGAGAGACAGAGAGACAGAGTGAGAGAGAGAGAGATATAGAGAGAGAGAGAGAGTGAGAGAGAGAGGGGGGTGAGGTGAAAGGATTACAGTTGGAACCAAGTTCTTTCTACTGTTGTTAAACCCACTGAGCAATTACCAAGTGAAAATGAGCCAAATAAATGTAATTTATTACAATTACAGCAAATGTAGTAAGCTCCCATCAACATAATAGTGTAAACTTAAAAGAAATATTTTTGAATACCAAAGCCCCAAGATCTGGAATGCTTTACCAAGTACTTGAAGAGAGATCAAATCTTTTGATTTTTTCAAATGTCAACTGAAGTCGTTTCTGTTTGTTAAATTAATAAGATGAATATTTGGAGTAATTTTCTTCAGTCAGAACACAGCATTTTATGTAACTGTTGTACGTTGTAAACCGCTCAGAGCCTGTGTACTTTAATCGGGGTTGAGAGCTATATAAATGTCATTTACTATTGTTATTTTATAAATGTATTGAGTTTTAGTACCTGAACTCTGGGTAGGCACCATTGAGGCCGAAGCACATGAAGTCTCCATTGCCTGTGTCGTACTGTCCGTTGTACAGAACCATTCCGTCGGTGGATTCCGGACGGAAGGACAGAAGAATGTCAAGGTCAAGATAGACTTCGCTCAGAGGCTGGAAGGCCATGTAAGATGTTGGGTTTTGTGTGAAATATGGGACCAGTGCTGTGGAATAGAGAACATTAATTGAGATAACAAGCAATCACAGACAGAAAAAAAATCATTTTTAACTTTCAAAACAGCTAACAAATTGTCATAAGATCCTTATCATCCTTCATCTTTGCTTTCTTACAACATTTCCAAATTCCATACCAAGAAATCAAAATAAAATTATCCCCCTTCTCTCTCCAACCCCCCCCTCCCATTTAAACATTATTCAAAACCAATATACCAATATGTACCATGATAATCCCAAAGGGGTTTGTTAAATTTCCAATTCAACTTCCATAGAGAAAAACAATACAAACATAGCCTCAAAACAAGGAAAAATATAAAAACAAAACATGAAAAGAAAGAAAAAGACTCCAAAGCCATTCAATAACTCTTAGATCACAACAGATCAAAATTGAAAAAAAAAAAGCAAAACGAAACAACAAAACAAAATAAAACCAAAAAAAAACTTTAAAAAATGTTTTCTTTTTCTTGTTCATCCCTAAATGGATATTCCCATCTCAAGCACAAAGGCTGCTGTTTACTTCAGGTCCTCCAGGCTCCATAAAAAAACAAACAAGGGGTAGATGTCAACACAGAAGTCTTTACAGGGAATCAGGCTTACTCTGCTCGCCTCTCTAGCTTCAACAGCACAAAGTCTGCTTCGACTATCAAGGCACCCCGGAAATAGCGGGTCACAAGAGAGTGACAAACTTACAAAAGAAGTAGAGGGAAAAAATGACGATAGTAAGGATTAGGAAAGAAAAAGCAGCAGTTACTGTTGCAGTTCAGCCACAGTTATGAGCATGGCATTGATGAATCAGCCCATTTACAGTCTACTGTGCATAAGAACAATTAAGTTAATGTCCCCCCCTTTGGGAATGGCCTAAAGACACTTCTGTAGTGGCACCACCCGGGGGGGGGGGGGGGGTAAAGATGAGATTCTCTCTCATAACAAACCTCCGATGAGCAGCACGACCGGGTAACGAGTGGTTCCGAAGCGGTTTGAGGCCAGGCAGTTGTAGGTTCCGGCATCTTCCTCACGGACACGGGGAATGTACAGGTCTCCTCCATCTGTCACAGAGTGCTCGCTGAGACACACAACGGGGAACAACAATCAGATCACAGTCAGGACATCATATTATCATCATTATTTACTTTATTTTTACTTACTTATCCTCTGTTGCCATTAAGCATCGAGGGGAGATGCAGTTTTCTATGGTAGGCCAGCTCCGCAACTCTTTCAGTTGTGATATTATTATGTTTTCTCATGACACCCTCGATCCATCTTTTGCGCGGCCTTCCTTTTCCATTATAGCCTGAGTGCTTAGTGTTATAGGCTCTCAAGGCTGGCTGGCTAAGTGAAATATGTAACAGGTGGCTAAACCATTTTATTCGCTGTCTTTCTATGAAATATCATCAGCAAGCTTTTCAAAAGAGTTTAAAACGGTTTCTAACTCAGGCCAGAGCCCAATATTCAGTCTGACAATCCCTGAGAGTAAACTATCCAACATAGTGCACATACTTAACATATTCTCAATCCCACAATTTTGAGTTCCTTTGATTGTTTCTCCTTTGAAGTGTTCAATCTTTTTTAGTCTGTGTTCGTTCTGACCTATTGTCTTTCATTCTTTCTTTCTGTATTTGCTCTGATCTTTCGTCTTTTATTAATTCTGTACCGATATTTACTCCGACATTTCTTCTTTCGTTCTTATTTTCTTTATTTGCTTTGACCTTTCTTCTTTCATTCTTTCTGTACCCATATTTGATATTTACTCTAACTTCCTGTTTTTAAATTAATAAGATGAATATTTGGAGTAATTTTCTTTAGTCAGAACACAACGTTTTATGTTACTGTTGTATGTTGTACTGTATTGTAAAGCTCTCAGAGCCTGTGTACTTTAATCGGGGTTGAGCGCTATATAAAAGTATTTTATTATTATCATTATTATTATTCATCTTTCTTTCTCTCCATCACTTACTCTGGCAGGTCTCCCTCCTCCTTCATCCAGGAGATCCTGGGCTCGGGGAAGCTGGAGGCCTCACATCGGAGCTGGGCGGGGCTGCCCAGAGCAGCAGTGGTGTAGTCTTGTTGCACAGAGATGATGGGTGGGCCTGGTTGGGGGGGGGGGGGAGTGTAGAAAGTGTCAATATATCAGAATATGAGGAGGTAAGTTTTAGTTTTAGTACGAGTTTTTATGCACTTGCTACACAAACCAGAAAATCCAAACAGATAGTCTTTTTTTATAACTTAATACACTGATTTTTGTTTAGTTTAAATCAAAGTTTAACAGCATTTGAGATACAAATAGGTCATATATAAGTTCTGAAGATTAGAGGTGTTGCAACATGTAGAGAGTAACATACAATTTGAAACATATGTTGTTGTTGTTGTTGTTGTTAGCCATCTAGTAGCATCTGAGCGTTAACTCTTCATGATGCCATTCGGTAATAGCTGCATGTCTGTTCTAATTGTTGTCTTAAGGAGTAGAGGCAGTTAGATGTATGGGGTAGCTTGGGAAGAGAACATCCCCTTAAATCAGTTAGTTTTCTACAGAACAGATGATGTTCCACTGTTTCTGAGTGGTAGTCACATAGTGGGCAGGCAGCAGACTGCTATTTGCAACATATGAACCCAGAAATATAAATATAAGATTTTTAAAAACTCACTCTGAACGACAAGCTGGACTTCGCGGTGGACAGATCCAGCATTGTTGGTGGCGATGCAGCGGTACACTCCGGAATCTTCGGGGCGGGCCTCGGGGATGATGAGGATCCTTTCTCCGATGATGGCAGAGGCTGGCAGGACACCGTCCAGTTTGGCCCAAGACACGGTGGGTGGTGACACAGCTGTGAAAACAGAGAAATGATTTGTTACTAATGTCGTTCTTACGTCGTTCAGTGCTAGGAACACAGTGAAATGATTTGGGACTAATGTCGTTCTTATGTCATTACCAGTCAAACAATTGATTGTGATCATCTTAGTTTTAGTATTAGTGAAAGTTTTATGGCACTTGCAAAACAACTAGGTCATATAACTTTTAAGTGACAAAGGTTAGAGGTGTTTCTCGAAAGTTTAAAAAAAGATTTAGTAGAGGTTTTACTGTGCTCGCAACTGCATAAGGTCATATGAGCACCAGAAGATTAGAGGTGTTATAAGAGAGTACCAAACATAAAAAAGAAGAAGAGGAGATAAGGACGATAGATGTTTGACAGGAAAGAAGAAGCAAACTGCACCCGCCAACCACTAACTTTCTAGAGAGTAACATACAGAACAAAGAAAAGGGAAAAAAAGGAGGATAGATGTTTGATAGGAAAGAATGAACAAACCACAACAGAGTGCCCCCCCAACCATTCATGCTTATACTTAGACAAACACATTCGTCTAAAAAAATAAGCACAAAACATACCACCTATACTTATACTTAAACAAACACATACATCTGAAAATATACACAAAACAAAACACCAACACAGTCCAACTCGACTCTGTCTCCGACAAAATATGCACAAAACAAACACCAACACTTACCGTCGCTGACGACACATTCGAACTCGACTCTGTCTCCGACATCCACGTACTGGATGCTGGGGCCGGTGGTAATAACTCCTCCTGTTTCACGAGCTGTAGACAAAGAAAAATCAAAATGCATCCTTGAGTTGACTGGTGTCGAACCCGCACGCACAGGGGACCAAACTCAAATTGCTTTTTAGGTTGAGCTTTGAACAGAATTAACACTCTTTGAGCAGTGGAAAATTCATCTTTTTTAAAACTATGATATGAATTTAAACATATGACAATTACAATAATAACAAATTTAATGAAGACAAACCAGTTTTCATTCTTATGTCATTTTGTCACAGAGCTAGATGTTTGGCCTGTTTCCTTGGCAACTAGTTCGTTTATGTTTGGAGCAATGATCTGTGTTACAGAAATTCTCAGGATGGACTATCTATTCTCTTGCAGGCTGGAAATAATTGTTCACTG
This sequence comes from Aplysia californica, assembly GCF_000002075.1. NCBI lineage: Eukaryota > Metazoa > Mollusca > Gastropoda > Aplysiida > Aplysiidae > Aplysia > Aplysia californica. Next base: position 136,881 of record NW_004798182.1, read on the forward strand.
TGCCGGATGTGGTTTACAGACCTTGATGTGACAACCGTACTCTATTCAGTCATTGTCAAGTGACCGAGAATAACAATACTTCCCATGTTCCAAGGAATACGGCCGGATGAATGAAATTTTCATTTGTAGTGATTTCTTACAGATATAAACTGTTTATAGTTGGTATCTTTCTTTACTACTTTTCAGTTCAATTTCAAGCCTGTAAAAGCAAAAAAAAACAACCCCAAACTCCCAGCTCATGCAGATTCCATTCCTTCCACAGTGAAGAAAGAGAGGTCTCTGGAAGATCCAGCCTGGCTTGAGATAATATTTTAACAATACCAACTGTTTAAAGTTGAAATCTGTGTCAACTATATTTTAGTACAATTTCATGCCTTTAAAAATAAAACAACCCCCCCCCCCAAAAAAAAAAACAAACAACAACCCAAAAAACCAAACAACAAAAAACTCACTTAAAAAATGACCCCCTCACTCCCCCCCCCAAAAAAAAACTCCCCACCAAAAAAACAACCCCCTCCCTCCCCCAACAGCCCCAACAACACCCCCCCCCCTCCCCCAACTCCTAGCTCAAGCAGATAACGTACTTTCCACGGTGATGAAAGAGAAATCTCTGGCCGAACCAGCCTGGCTGGTGGCCGTACAGATGTAGCGTCCGGTGTCCTCGGGCTGAAGATTGTACAGGCTGAGGGGAAACACAAACAAAGGTTACAGCATCAAGAGTTTTCTACGAGATTGTCAGAGATTGTACAGAAACACAAACAAAGGTTACAGCATCAAGAGTTTTCTACGAGATTGTCAGAGATTGTACAGAAACACAAACAAAGGTTACAGCATCAAGAGTTTTCTATGAGATTGTCAGAGATTGTACAGAAACACAAACAAAGGTTACAGCATCAAGAGTTTTCTACGAGATTGTCAGAGATTGTACAGAAACACAAACAAAGGTTACAGCATCAAGAGTTTTCTACGAGATTGTCAGAGATTGTACAGAAACACAAACAAAGGTTACAGCATCAAGAGTTTTCTACGAGATTGTCAGAGATTGTACAGAAACACAAACAAAGGTTACAGCATCAAGAGTTTTCAACAAGATTGTTGGAGATTGTATCGGCTGACAGGAAACACAAACAAAGGTTACAGCATCAAGAGTTTTCAACAAGATTGTTGGAGATTGTACAGGCTGAGAGTTAACACAAAAAAGGTTACAGTTTCACGAGTCTCAACGAGATAAGGTAATCTCTCAAGGCATGATAAGACTCTAAGAATTTTATTCTATCTTTGGCACAAAAGATAACATTCTGAGTAGTATCAATGAGAAAAGATGCTTTCTCAATTTTATTCTATCTTTGGCACCAAAGATAGCATCCTACCAGCGAGAAAAGGCATTCTCTCAAGGCAGAATAAGATTCTCAGAACTTTATTCTATCTTTGGTTCCAAAGATAGCATCCTGAGTATCAAAGAGAAAAGGAGTTCTCTCAAGGCAGAATAAGATTCTCAGAATTTTATTCTATCATTGGCACAAAAGCACTCGTCTTATTATCCATCTGAGGTGAAGTGGGGGGTGGGGGGTGGGGGGGAGGGTGAGAAGGTGTTGTATGTTATCCAGCATCTCTGCACATGATCCCATTTATAACCTGGATATATGCTCTGCTACGTAAGGTAAAAGAACTGCTGTACTGACTTTACGATACAGACTTTCAAACTTTGAATTTCCACTTCCTTCACTTTCTTAAAATGTAAATTATGGTGGGTTTTTTTGGTGGGTTTTTTTTTCACTTTCATCTTCAAATGTAAGAAAGTACATGGGTAATGAAGGTAGAAAATATTTCTTTACTGTCATCATTCTGTAAAGGTTGATTAATCTGCTGGTCCCATAGACTACTGCAGGAAGAACTTACGTCAAAATTGAATAATCTTCTGGTACTGTTAACTACTGGCCGGAGAAAGAACTTACGTCAAAACGCCGTTCCTGATCTGGTGCTGCAGGGGCAGGTCACCTCCGTCCTTGTCCCAACGGATAACAGGTTGAGGATCTCCCTGGACGTTGCAGCGAAGTTCAAAGGTCGAGCCAGGTGCCAGGGTCTGCTGTTTGGGTCCTACACTGACGACTGGGGGAGCTGGAGTGGACACAGATGAAGCCAGAACAATTAGCAGGCGTTTTGACCAAAGTTGTAATCTGACTAACTGTCAGACGCTCATCTATTTGAATCATAATAATAATAATAATAATAATAATAATAATAATAATAATAATAGATTGCATTTATACAGCGCTATATCCCATATGAAACAGCTAGAAAAGGATGCACAGGACAGGCTTCGCTGGAGAAATGTTCTTGACGGCCTATGCTCCACTGGGAGTTAAAAAGGGCAAGAGAGATATCCCATGCCATATGAGTCTAAGCTCAGAGCACTTTACATCAATCACAAGATCACTGAGTGATTCACAAAAGATAAAATTTTTCCCAGAAACAAGAAAAACCAGTTCAACTACATAGAGTTAAGAACTTTCATAACCATACATTAATTATATACGCATGTAAGGACAGCCGTTATAACAAAACATATCAGCCCTTACTAACACACTAAAATTAAGAATAAGTGAAAGATCTTTTTTTAAAAAAAATAAAAATTAATAATAAGTTTGCACTCAAACAGTGTCTGGTCCCCAAGAGGATACCGAATTAGCTTTGTAACCAAAAACAACTTCTTAGTTTTAGAAAAAGTTTTACGGCATTTGCAATACAAATAGGTAAATAAATATAAATGCCGAAGATTAGAGGTGTTACTAGAGAATAATGTAACAAGAAAATAAGGAGGAGAGATAAGTGCGAAAGATGTCTGATAGCAAAGAAAGAGCAAACAACGCAAGACCCCCTGCCAACCACCCACTAATAATATTTAAGTACATGGGTAATGGGACCAAAAAAAAAAGTTCATGGCTAATGACCCAGATTTTCAGCTCACATCAAGAGAGATGAAAGAAAAGCTTATCCTCAACATGACTTACACAGCACAGTGACGTCGGCGAATCCTTCAGTCGATCCAGCGGCGTTGCTAGCGATACATCTGTAGGTGCCTGCGTCGGCGCGGGTCACTTGACGGATCTCAAGGACACCGTTATTCTCGCGGGCCTGAGGGGAGAGAGTGCCTCCCACCTTGGTCCATTCGATGTTGAACGGTCCTTGACCGGCCGGCTGGCATGTGAGGGAGATAGGCTGGCCGGGCCTGGCCGCCACGCTCGAGGGCGAGATGGTCAGTCTTGGGGTCACTGAGGAAGAAGATAGTTATTTTTTGTCAGTATTTGGAGAGAATAATAAGTACTAACCTCTCGCTCTCTCTCTCTATGTCTGTCTGTCTGTCTGTCTGTCTGTCTGTCTGTCTGTCTGTCTGTCTGTCTGTGTCTGTCTGTCTGTTTCTATGTTTTTCTCTCTCTCTGTGTCTCTCTTTTCATCTTTTTATCTTTCTGAATATATATGTATATATTTTGGATATTTCGGACATCTACCTACTTAGAACAATTCTAACAATCTCTCTATCTGCCAAGCTACGTATCAAAATATCTATTTTTTTTATCTCACTGGGAAAAACTGAGGGCAAATGAGGCAGAGGTAGACCCAGAGCAACCAGCTTTGAGAACCCTGAACAGATGGGTGACAGGGAGAGATCAGGATGATGTAGCATTTTTGAGAGCATTGGGCAAAGGAATGAATGAAGAACCACGATCACCGATGTCTGTCTCAGATCTGGCACTTGATGATGATTATAATCTAAGCTTTTGGATATCAGCCCACCATGAGGGTCTAAAGCACATAGTAGTAATAATAATAATAGTAGTAATCATCATCATCATCATCATCATCATCATCATCATCATCATCATCATCATCATCATTGTACATAGTATGGGAATTAAAAAAGGGTATGAGACTGGGTAGACTTTTCAAATTTAATAATAATAATAATGATAGCCTAATGATGATAATAATAATAATAATAATAATAATAATAATAATAATAATAATAACAATAATAAAAATAATAATAAAAATAACAATTACAATAATAATAAAAATAGCATAGACAGATACCATATTACGTATTGTGCAAATTCCCGCTCAACAAAAAGAACATCAAAGACTCACCACTGACGATGATGTAAATGGAAGAAACAAGAGCTGTGGAGATCGCCTCGCTGCTGACAGAGCAGATGTATTCTCCAGCGTACTCGGGTTCAATTCTCGGAATAAATAGCACGCCGTTGCGGACACTGTGGCCAGGGGGCAGAGGTTCGCCTCCAGGTCTCCTCCAGCGGATTCTTGGGTTGGGCAGTCCTTGGGAGGAGCAGGTCAGCTCAACGGATTGACCGACACGCACGCTCAGACGCTCGGGTCCCTCGATGATGACCTCTGGCTGTACTGAGCCTTCGCGATCAAGAACTGGAAGAGAGGAAAATGAAAAAGGAAAAACAATGAATAATCTTTTCATAATTTTTTTACCCAAACGACCATGTGTACAAATTAACTAGGGTTTCACAATCAAGAACTGGAAGACAGGAAAAAGGAAAAGAAAAAAAATGAATAACCCGTTCATTCTTTTGGGGGGCAATTTAAACAGCCACGTGTACAAATGAACTGGGATTTCTCAATCAAAGACTGAAAGAGGGGGGAAACGAAAAAGAAAATAAAGTTTTAGTTTGACTAATTTGTTTGTTTATTTGAGAAAAGAGAAGCACATCGACACAATAATGGTCATTTAGCGGAGGAAAAAAAGTAAGACAGACAGACAGACAGAAACAACAGAGGGAATGTAAAGAAGTTGGACCTACCAGTGGCGCCCTCCAACCACCTGCAGTTTTTATAAGAGTTTTAGAGCACACCACAAACATAGGACATAGATATAGGTGCTGAAGATTAGAGATTTTACTTTAGAGTAACATAAAATGAAAAGAAGGAGGAAGAGAGATAAGGACTCTAGATGTTTCAGTTTCAGTTTATGAGAAATAGGAAAGAAGGAAAGAAGGAGAAAACTACACCAGAACACCTGCCAACCACCCACAAAGAAAAGGAAGGCATAACATTTTCATACTTTTTTAAAAACAAATAACCACACATACAAATGAACAAGGACAAAAATATATTGCGCTCAAATCGACAAATTATACAAGATCATATCATTGTGTATGTGAAGTAAGCAAAACATATCAACAAATGTATAAAGATTTATTCTCCTTTGGCAATTAAGTAGCATAACTCAGCTGTGTTAACCCTATCCGTACGTCGTCTTTTACTATCGTATCCATACGATGTGGGGAACTCTATGCCACCACTTTCCAAGGAGGAAATTTACTCGTTTATCCAATCCGTACGCTTTGCATAGTAGTCTGTCAAAATGATTGTTTTAAAAGAAATACTGAAAGTTTCAAAGAGACCTCCGTACTAGAAGTATTCTAAAATGTGAAGAGTACAACCCCAGGGGTACAAAATGACCCCAGGGCGTACGGATAGGGTTAAATAAGAGGAAGGCTACAGTGTGAAGGCTACAGCTAAGTCAGCAAAATGGAAATATACGTAAAAATGATTTGCAGAAATTGAAAAAGCAACATTCAACTACTCCCAAGGACAAGAGTGGGGAAGAAAATAATGATGAAGAAAGAAAAATAAACCCATAATGCTAGGTTTTGAAAGGGAAAACTCCCATATATTGTTTGTCTCACCAGTAACATCAACAGTCTCTTCGGTTCTTCCACGATCGTTTGTGGCGATGCAAATGTAGCGTCCGGCGTCCGTCTTGGAGATGGAATCGAACACCAGTCTGGCGGTGCCGTCACCCTAGGAGAGAACAATTGACACCCTTCAGCACTCGGATACTTGGATACTCGGATACTCGGATTTGTTTATGGATTAGTGAAGCTATCGTCACCTTAAGATAGAACAATTAACACCTTTCAGCACTTGGATACCCAGATTTGTTTATGGATTGGGGAAGCTGTTTGAACAATATCTTACTTAAGACACTGACAAATATTTGACTGCAGGAGGGGGGGGGGGGAGGGAGAAAGAAAAAAATGAGGGGGGGGGGAGGGGCCGAGAGAGAGAGAAATACAGGGAAAGCGAGGGGGGACACAGAGAGAGAGAGAGAGAAAGAGAGAGAGAGAGAGAGAGAGAGAGAGAGAGAGAGAGAGAGAGAGAGAGAGAGAGAGAGAGAGAGAGAGAGAGAGAGAGAGGGAGAGCGAGAGGGAGAGCGAGAGGGACATGGAGAGGGGGAGGAGAAAGAAAGAGAGATGGAAAGAAAGGATTACTATTGAAACTGTATGGTGCTTGTGTTCTTTACATTATTGTAAAGCACACTGAGTAAAAGTCTACAAAGAAAACATATATACCATACAACATGTCCATACTTGGACAAAATCAGTCATCAACATGCACCTAGCATCATTCTCAGACAGAAGAGCTAGAGCAATTCAAATAATAATATACAAAGAAATATGCATTATTTCACCCTATCTCAAAAGATCAGGCTTGTCAATTTTTATACAACCTAATCCAGTACACCCAAATTATATACTAACAAACAAAATTATACAAAGTAGGACTGGTTTTGGTGCAGGGTATTAGGTAACATCCTCTCTCATTCCTGACTGCCAAATCCTGGACAGTCCTGGGAAATTTGGGACAGTTGACAAGTCTGCAATATCGGGTGCCTAAAATACCCTTAAAAAAAAATAAAATAATGTGGCGCTTTTGTGTTTAGTAATAACAATAAAGTGTGCTACATTTTGGGTTTTGGAATTATCTGTTAGTCTTAGAGTAAACACAAAGGAAAATGTTTTACAAATAGATAAATACATTATTAAATAAGTGAATACATGTTTCTTCACTCTTATAACGTTTTTTTTGTACGTTACACACCTAAGTGTTGCCATAGCCCCAACTGGAGATGGCTACCACCACAACTGGTTAGTAGTTAATTGTTTCGATACCCTACAATATTGTTATCTGTGTGATCAGAAGCTGCTCTATTTGATCTAGCTCTACCACAAGATCTATGCACTTCACAATCTGTAGGCCTACCATTTCCCCAGCAGACCAGAAAATCGAAAGTAAAGTTTTTGCCCCTTGTTCAGATTCTTTAAAAGACAAGGAGAGTTTTCTCTATAACCAAACAAATATACACATCAATGAAACCAAACTTCTCCTATAGGTAGAGCAATGACCACTTTTGGTGAAGGTCAAGATTTCTGGAAACCCCCAAAATCTGGGTTAGCCCACTTGTCCTTAAAAGCGACCAAATAGCATTTGTATAGCGTGAATTCCAGCTCAACAGCAAGATCTATGCGCTTTGCAATCTGTACCATTTCCCCAGGTGACCTGATAGCATTCTGAAAGTTCCTGGGAAGACACATAATTATTATCTCTCTACTCACAACATCGTAAGCCTCGGGCAGCACGTCAGAACGCCTTCTCTGTCCAGACCTCCAGAAAACGGTCGGTGGGGGATCTCCAATACCCACACACTCAATGTTCACTCTCTCGCCAACGATAGTGGTGATCCTGGTTCCAGGGGTAATGTCGATGACTGGTGGACCTACAGAAACATCATACCACAAATGTGCAAGTGCATTCATTGAAGAATAATTATTAATTTAATTCTCCAGGATGGATCCTG
>NW_004798182.1:145612-157856 GCF_000002075.1 Aplysia californica
TATCATCATTATTAAGCTAATTCCAAGGACACAACAAACAACAACAAAATAATCAGGGAGAACACATTCCCGTCCACTGACCTGGACCAGGTGACAGTCGGGGCGGGGGTTCCTCCAATCACACGGCACTGGAAGAGGGCGCTGCTGCCCACCGAGCGGCTCTGTTGGTTGTCTGGGTACAGCTCGATCAGTGGTGGCTCGCGACCTAATTAGGAAGAACAACGCGTTCAGATTATACCCATACCGATATGTGAGGTGTTCTGACAAAATGAGTTACTTCTCGCAATCCAAGAATGGAGATATTGGATGAAATTTGACAATGGGGTCAGATTAACAGATTTTGAAATGACGCCATTTTCTTCAAGTCAATTGTGTCTTTTAGTATTCCATACTTACAAATTGTACAAACTTCACCTTATAAAGTTGAAGTATCAATTTCCATTAGGCTGAAATTCACAAAGTAACTCATTTTGTCAGCACACCTCCCATATGTTCAACATGATCATCACTAACTGCTCAGTCTAGAGAAACATGTGTGATTATAATATATCTCTATAATTCTTTTTCCACTTGAGGGCTCTAAAAAATCTCATATATATTTATTTCATATATTATCATTATCCTGCTGTTTCCACGTAATTCACCTGTTTAAGTTTTTTTCAAATATTTCTCTGGGTCTACCTCTGCCTTGTTCCCTTCTATTATTTCCAGCGAGAGCAAGATGATCAAAGCCTTCATGTCAGGTCAAATGTCCTAGAAACAGCATTTGTCATTTTGGAATTGTCTCTATTGTGGCATCGGTGGCCTAGTGGGTAGGCTACCGGACTTGTAATCATGAGGTTGCGGGGTCGGGGGTTCGAGCCGCGGGCCCGACGTTGTGTCCTTGGGAAAGGCACTTTACACGAATTTTTCTCACTTCACCCAGGTGGGAATGGGTACCCAGCCTTAAACAGCGAAAGATCTTGTCAGGATGTTAGTGTTTTAGCTCCTATAAATGGCTGCTTGCACTGTATGCTTCCCACAAAGTTGAGTTTGTTTCAGAATGCTCTCAGGTCTGCTGGGGCAATGGTATAGATTGTGAAGTGCATAGAGCTTGCTGTTGAGCGGGGATTTGCGCTATACAAATGCTATCTTTAATTATTATTAGCAAGTGGCCCTCCCAGGATTTTTTTCAGTACTTCCATGTTTGATTTCTTCTCTGTCCATGAAATAATTCTGTAGCTAAAAGCAACTCAATCTGGGGCGACTCACGACCTAATTAGACGGGTACTTACGTTCGATATCAACAATGGCCGAAGCCTGGGCAGATCCGGCAACATTGGAAGCAGTGCAGACGTAGACACCACGGTCGTCCATGTCAGCCTGGAGAATTCTCAAAACGTCGCCGTTCACCTGTTCAAGGAGAGTAAGTATAGTAATATGTAGGTCCATGTCACAAGACAGTTGCTGCAGTGGAACCCACAGGGAGCACGAGGCAGGGGTAGGCCACGGGAAACATGGAGGAGATGCGTGGAAAGGGACATGAGAGAAATGAAGCTCACTTGGAACGAGCTTGGAAGGATGGCTCAGGACAGAGATAAATGGAAGGAGCTTGTATGTGGCCTATACCCTGCCAGGGGTGAAAGGCATTGATGATGATGATGAAGTCCATGCCTCTTGAATCCACTTCAAATCATGCAAAGATGGACTGTGGGTGGTTGGAGGGTGCTCCGGTGTGGTTTGCGTCTTCTTTCCTATCAAACATCTATCGTCTTTATCTCCCCTCCTTCTTTTTTGTGTTTGTTACTCTCTTGTAACACCTCTTATCTTTCGCACTTGTATGACCTTATTGTGTTGCAAGTGCCGTAAAACTCTTACTAAAAGTAAAACTAAGAGATGGACTCAACTGTACTTGACAGAGCAAGGCAGAAGTAATTAAAACACAATTTTTTTTTTTGCTCAGAGTTGAACTATTTCAAGTTAAACCTTTGAGCCCTGAGCTCCTGATCCTAACTTTACCCACAACGCCAGAAGAAAGAGAGAGAGAGAGAGAGAGAGAGAGAGAGAGAGAGAGAGAGAGAGAGAGAGAGAGAGAGAGAGAGAGGGAGAGGGAGAGGGAGAGGGAGAGAGAGAGGGAGGGAGGGAGGGAGGGAGGGGAGGGAGGGAGGGAGGGAGGGAGGGAGAGAGAGAGAGAGAGAGAGAGAGAGAGAGGGAGAGAGAGACAGAGAGAGAGAGAGAGAGAGAGAGAGAGAGAGAGAGAGAGAGAGAGAGAGAGAGAGAGAGAGAGGGAGAGTTTTGGGTCTCTCTGCCAATATTTCTTTCTTTCTGCCGGATAATTCAGCACTTTTTCCTCACACCGATGAACCAGTGCTACAGATTATTGCAAACAAAACTTAATCTAGATGTACCTGGTGGTTACTGGAGAGCTCTCCACGGGCTCTGGACCATGTGATGGAGGGGCGCGGGGTTCCTGTCACGATGCAGCGCAGAGTTCCTGTGGTGCCCGAGCCGACGGTCTGACGGTCTGGCTCAATGGTCACTGTTGGTGCCTCACCTGAATAAGGAAAAGAGACGTTTTATATTATCTTGCTTAGTAAAATTAATAATAATAATAATAATAATAATAATAATAACAATAATAATAATAATAATCATCATCATCATAAAACGAAGAGATACATTTGATCATATAATAATAATAACAATAATAATAATAATCATAATAGTACTAATAATAATAATGATAATAATATTAATAAAAATAACAATAATAGCAGTTTGTCCATCTAATACACAAACAAGACTACAAATCCAAAGAAATAGAAGAGTATAGTCTTGCCAAAAGAAGGGGGGGGGGGGGGGGTGAGGTGTGGGGGGTGAAAGTGGAAAAGCAAGTAAATTAAAAAGGGAAAAAATATGACTGAATTATAATGTAAATCACACCAAACATTACTGAGAGTATTTCTTTTCTATTATGATAAGAGTCTTCAAAATGTTCTCGTTACCATGGCAACGTGTACTCACGAGCTTCTCCGATGATGGTTACGCGGGCAGTGGCGCGTCCAATGATGCCCGAGGGCGTGGCGCCGGTACAAACGTAGGTTCCTCTGTAGGAAGGCTGGATGTTGCTCAAGGTCAGGATGCCGTTCTCCTGGGTGGCGCCTGGAGGAAGGATTGTTAAGTTAAGATTAAGGTCAAGATAAATTTGTTTAGGAGTTTAGTGGATGATGGTAACATTCATCACTCCTTGACATAAAAAAGGATAAGGTTGTAATAAAATTGGCTTTCCTATGCAAATAGTGTGAATAAAGTCGGAAATATCAACGTACATCCCAACCAAACTCCTTTTCTCTCTCTCTCTCTCTCTCTCTCTCTCTCTGTCTCTGTTCCCCTCTCACCCCCCTCTCTCTCTCTCTCTCTCTCTCTCTCTCTCTCTCTCTCTCTCTCTCTCTCTCTCTCTCTCTCTCTCTCTCTCTCTCTCTCTCTCTCTCTCTCTCTCTCTCTCTCTCTCTCTCTCTCTCTCTCTCTCTCTCTCTCTCTCTCTCTCCTCTCTTTAATCTCTCACAATACATATAAGGCGATTTTAAAAATCCCATTTTAAAAAACAACAAACCAGAAGTAAAATACTCGCTGCACACAGAAAAGCAAATTGCATACAATCTTATTGACAATACCTTATCTTTGTTCTAGCAAAATGAATAAAGAGAGGGTGAAAACTTTTCCCCTTTTAGCAGCTTAATTGGTAAATAAAATTTCAGGTATAGCTTTCAATATTTCAGCTGACAAAGCTGTACAATCTAATTAGCGCACAAACATGTTCATGAAAGTCTACACTCCTTAGATCACTCTCAAATCCTGTAGAGATGAAAGACTCACCTATACTCGTTCTAATACAACAACACACAATTTTGTTTAAAGAGTCTGACTGTGCATTCATATGACCTTATGCAAGTTGCGAGCGCCGTATAAAACACTTCCTTTAAAAAAAAAGAAGAAAAAAAAGAGTCTTACTGAACCAAACAGACGGAGACAAAAAAACCCAACAGACTACGTACCAATAGGCAGTCCTCCCTCGCGGGACCAGATAAGGTTGACCTGGTTACTTCCCTCGGCGTAGCAGATCAGCTGCTCAGTCTCTCCGATGACGGCGGTGATGTTGGTTCTGCGAACGATGACCTCCACGCGGGCTGCGGGGAACACAGACGGGGAAATATTGGAGATTTGAACATTGTAGCAGGAATAGGCCTAATGGGGGGAAATATTGGAGATTTGAACATTGTTGCAGGAGTAAAGTGGGGAAATATTGGAGATTTGAATATTGTTGCAGGAGTAAAGTGGGGAAATATTGGAGATTTGAATATTGTTGTAGGAGTAATGTGGGGGAAATATTGGAGATTTGAATATTGTTGTAGGAATAATGTGGGGGAAATATTGGAGATTTGAATATTGTTGTAGGAGTAATGTGGGGGAAATATTGGAGATTTGAATATTGTTGTAGGAGTAATGTGGGGGAAATATTGGAGATTTGAATATTGTTGTAGGAGTAATGTGGGGGAAATATTGGAGATTTGAATATTGTTGTAGGAGTAATGTGGGGGAAATATTGGAGATTTGAATATTGTTGTAGGAGTAATGTGGGGGAAATATTGGAGATTTGAATATTGTTGCAGGAGTAAAGTGGGGAAATATTGGAGATTTGAATATTGTTGCAGGAGTTATGTGTTGACATTGCTGCAGGAGTAATGTATGAAATATTGGAGATTTGAACATTGTTGCAGGAATCATGTGATAATACATAATAATGGTAAACTTCACTTATACTTCTCATATTGCGCATTTCCACAAAGAAAGTGCTCAATGCATTTTACATTAATACAAAGAACATGATCACCATATGATTCTAACTCTCAGCGGATAATTTCTCTCTCTTTCTCTGTGTCGCTCTCTCTCTCTCACTTTCCGCTCCTTCTCTCTTTTTAGTCTCTGTCTGTTTCTCTCTCCATCTCCCCTCTCCCACAAAATATTGCACACACACACACACACACACACACAAATACACTCACACACACACACACACACACGCACACAAACACACACACGCACACAGACACATACACACACATACTCACACACACACAATTATTCACACATAAGCACTATATAAGAGATCTTTATTATCACTATTCATATCATTATCATAAATATCGTCTCAATTTTCCCTTTCACTTACTAGGACGTCTCTCAACGTAGATGATGGTTCTGACAGACGTGGTTCCCTCAGAGTTGGTGGCGGTACAGTAGTAGTCTGACTGGTCATCAGCGGTCACTGACTGGATGCGGAACAGGCCGCTGTCATCGGTGATCACATAGCTAGGCAGAGGACCGTCAGCTCCTGAAAACAGGGGACAAGTATCGCAGAGAGATGATTAATTGTGAATGACAATGATGATGATAATGAGAGTGATAATGATAATGATATTGATAATGATAATGACAAATACAATGACAATAATAATGATGATGATAATGATAGTGATAATGATAATGACAATGATAATGATATTGACAATGACAATGACAATGATAATAATAATGACATTGATAATGATAATGACAACAACAATGACAACGACAATGACAATGAAAAGCTTTATTAATCTCGCAGGGAGAAATTTGTCTTCGCCATTCACAACTTATAATCCACCCCAAGAAACAAACAAAAATGAAAACAAAAAATCCTCTCATTCTCTTTTCTTTTCTATCGTGTGTTTTTATCATTTCTGTGAAGCAAGAGACAATTTCCCAAAGGGACAATAAAGCCTTATCCAATCTTATCTCAGCCCATCTACATTTCTTCTCATATCATCTTCGCCTCACCAAACCTCACCTCACCTTACTTCACCTCACCTTACTTCATTTCACCTCACCTCACCTCACCTCACCTCACCTCACCTCACCTCACCTCACCTCACCTCACCTTACTTCATTTCACCTCACCTGAACTCACCTCAGCTCACCTCATCTCACCTCACCTCACCTCACCTCACCTCACCTCACCTCAGCTCAGCTCACCTCACCTCACCTCACCTCACCTCACCTCACCTCATCTGATCAGATCTTATTTCATTATATCTTATCTTATTCATGAACAAATGTGAAGCATGCTGACAAAATAAACAACTTCTCGGATGTAAGCCTTAAGGAAATAGATCGGATACATCACGCTTATAGTGGAAATTCTTACAATCATACAATAAAAGGCATATTAGAGTTCAAGCATATGCTATCAATAGATTTTTGGCCAATATCTCTATTTGTGGATTGTGAGAAGTAATCGAAGAGCACAGGGGAAAAACGATGGTAGTCACAAACTGGAAATTGTGAGGGTGCCAATTTTAAAAGCTTGTGGACTCACAACTTCATATTTGATTGACTTGTGGTTTATTGTTAAGTGTTGTTGAATAAGAAATCTAACAACAATAATCAACCAGCAGTTAAACAGGAATACAGTTATGAGTCAACAAGCGTTCAATATTGGTACCCAAACGATTTTCAGTTAGTGATTACCGTCGTTTTTCCCCTATAGTCTTCAATTCATTTTGCTAGCAAACCTCTTTCTAACCCTCACCTTTAGTCCAGCGCACGGTGGGTTGAGGTGATCCTTGGGCGATACATCTGAACTGTACATCATCTCCCTCCGAGACTTGCAGGTAGCGGGGCTCAATGCGCACTGTGGGGGGCTCCTCAAAATCTGGGGACACGAGAGGGAAGTGTGAAGTATATCTGTGTGGGTGTATCAGTGGGTGTATATATGTGTGTGTGTGTGTGTGTGTGTGTGTGTGTGTGTGTGTGTGTGTATGTGTTTGTGGGTGTATATGAGTGTGTGTATGTGTGTGTGTATGTATGTGTGTGTGTGTTATGTGTAAGTGCATGCGTGCGTGTGTGTGTGTGTGTGTGTGTGTGTGTGTGTGTGTGTGTGTGTGTGTGTGTGTGTGTGTGTATGTGCCTGCGTGTGTGTATCTGTGTACGTGTGTATGCATGTGTGTGTGGTGTGTGTGTGTGTGTGTGTGTGTGTGTGTGTATACGTGCGTATGCATGTGTGTGTGTGTGTGTGTGTGTTCAGTGTGCGCATGTGCAAGTGTGTGAGTTCATGTTTGGATAAGGGCATGCTTTTCTAGCCTCCCAAAACAGAGACCAATAACTAATATGATAGTCAATTTTTTTTTTTGGTTTAATTTTTCCAGCGTTTCTTTCTTCCCTTACTTCCCAGAGTTTCTATATTCCCTTATCTTTCAGTATTTCTTCCTTCCCTTATCATCCTAAGCCTCTTTCCTTCCTTATCTTCCTAAGCCTCTTTCTTTCTTTATCATCCTAGGCTTCTTTCTTCCCTTATCTTTCAGCATTTCTTCCTTTCTTTATCGTCCTAGGCTTCTTTCTTACCTTATCTTTCAGCATTTCTTCCTTTCTTTATCTTCCTAAGCTTCTTTCTTTTCTTATCTTCCTTAGCCTCTTTCCTTCCTTATCTTCCTCCTTATCTTCCTAAGCCTCTTTCCTTCCTTATCTTCCTCCTTATCATCCTAAGCCTCTTTGCTCCCTTATTTTTCTAAGCCTTTTTTCTTCCTTATCTTCCTCAGCCTCTTTCCTTCCTTACCTCCAAACCTCACGGAGGCGCGGGCAGTGTCGGTGCCACCGGGGTCAGATCCGGTACAAGTGTAGGTACCGATGTCATTCTCGTCAACGTCAGGGATGACCAGGACGCCGTTCTGATCCAGAACCTTGCCAGGAAGGACACCACCGACCTTGGACCAGGACAGGACGTAGTTGGCCTAGATCGAGGGAAAAGAATTTGGTTTAGCCGCAAGCAGGTTAATATCAAGAGTGAGTGCTCTAGTGTCGTCTACTCCTTCTCTCCTATCACGAATCCATTGTCATTATATCTCCTTCATTTTTTTCTTGGTACGTTACTCTCTTGTAACACTTTTAATGTTCAGCATTAAATGACTTATTTGTGTTGTGATTGATGTAAAAATTCTACTAAAAACTAACTATCATCAGATATGATTTCTATGTTGATTTTATAGAAGCATGTTGAACAAAGGCACAAAATGGAAACTTGCAGTTTTCAAAGACATTCAGGCTTTAAAAGTCCCCAAACTTCAACAACCATTTTCTTGCTAATTTTACCTCTGACACCAAGATAACAATTGTGAGGCAGCATGGTGGAATCAGGCTCTCCTCAATTTTTGGGCATGTAGAGTTATTGGTATCATCTTAAAGCTTTTTCACTTGTCTTTATTTGGATGGAAAAAAATATCCATTTATCTTGAGTACAAGTCGAGATATTTGCGAAAGAAAGAGGTGGGGGTCATCTGTTTTCAGAGGTCAAATTATTGAGAAAATGATCGCCAAAAATTAGTTATTCCCTTAGTTTAAGAGTCCGTGGTAACTAAAAATGTTCATTTTGTGAGCCTTTAATTAACGTTTTTCAGAAAAATCCACCCAGAAATGAGTTCTTTAACGGGCATCAAAGGTGTTAGGCCAAAAAAAAATTTTTTAAATAAAAATTCACAAACCTGCGGAAAAATGCAAGTTTCTTCTCTTTGATTATTTTGACGAGAGCCTGATTCTACCACGCTGCCTCACAACTGCATTTGTATAGTGCATTTTTTCATTCTACAGCATGCTCTATTCATTTGATTACATTATGAAGGACTTTTTCCAAGGTAAAGCTGGTGGAGTTACTTACAGCACTGCTGTACTGGTAGGCCACGCAGATGAAGGTGACCTGGGCACCGGGTCTTGTCACCACATTGGTTGGCTCCTCAATCCTCACTCTCAGAGGCGTCTCATTGTCTGGGAGAAGGTAAAAGGTGATAAGATAAGATAAGATAAGATGAGATGAGATGAGATAAGATGAGATATAGGATAACATGAGATAAGATAAGATAAGTTAAGATAAGTTAAGCTAAGACAAGATAAGATAAGATACAAGATAAGATAAGATGAGATAAGATCAGAAAGGATAAGATGTGTCCACGGACATGAACTCTCTCTCTCCCTCGTGCTCTCATTTCCACTGAGGAAGCACTCAATGTGTTTTACAATAATACAAAGTGCATAGTTCCAATAGTGATCCTTTCACTCTTTCCTTCCTTCCTCCTTCCATCCATCCCTCTTTCTTTGTCTCTCTCTCTCTCTCTCTCTCTCTCTCTCTCTCTCTCTCTCTCTCTCTCTGTCTATCTGTCTGTCTGTCTGTCTGTCTTTCTGTCTGTCTGTCTGTCTGTCTGTGTGTCCGTCCATCTGTCTGTCTGTCTGTCTGTCTGTCTGTCTGTCTGTCTGTCTGTCCATCCGTCCGTCCGTCCGTCCGTCCGTCCGTCCGTCCGTCCGTCTGTCTGTCTGTCTGTCTCTCTGTCTGTCTCTCTCACTTTCTCTCTTTCTCTTGTAACTTTCTCTCTCAACAGTTTTACTAACATTACATTAATCGAGACGACAAGAAAACTAAAAATAAGCCTCAACCAAAAGATGTTACTTGAACTGCTTTTGTGAACTGCTTTTGAGACTAACCAGATCGACACTGATAAGACTTTTTTTGTGTTGTAAGAGCAGTAAAACTGTTCC
The DNA here is from genome assembly GCF_000002075.1 of Aplysia californica. NCBI lineage: Eukaryota > Metazoa > Mollusca > Gastropoda > Aplysiida > Aplysiidae > Aplysia > Aplysia californica. The sequence continues at coordinate 155,210 of NW_004798182.1, forward strand.
TAAAACTAAGACGAAACTTACCAGTGACTTGGAGAGCCACGTAATCCCTGTTGTTTCATAAAACAAAAACTTAAACAAAACTTACCAGTGACTTGGAGAGCCACGTAATCCCTGTTATTTCCTAAAACTAAAACTTAAACGACACTTACCAGTGACTTGGAGAGCCACATAATCCCTGTTATTTCCGTAAGCGTTGGTGACCGAGCACACGTATCTCGCTGAGTCGGCAAACTCCAGCTGAGTGATGGTGAGAAGGTAATTGGGGCCGGGTCCCTGTTGGGCCCTGCGAGGCAATGGCCGCCCGTCCAGTCGGCTCCAGACCACGTTGAACGGTGCCTGGCCACTTGGGATACACTGGAAGGTCGCGGTGGAGCCAATGGGCTCGGACACAGATACAGGGCTCACAGCGACACCTGGTGGGGGTCCTGGAATTGTGGGGAAAAAATAATATGTGTCAAAGATTATAAAAAGGTAGAAGGAAATGATAAATAAATTATACATCCTAAAAAAAACCCCAGGTAAAGGGAATGATAAAGTTATACATCCTCCATTCTACACAGTAAAATTATTTGATTTTTTATCTCCTGAGAATGTGTCCCCCCCTATACCGAAACCCTTTTTCGGAACGAAATCTGAAAGCGACATACACATCACTAAATTTGTTTTTAAATTTAAAAATATGAAGCTATTTATATAGTTCTTTATCTAATGAAAGATTTCTCAGTAAGAGGGACCTGTTTTCAGCAATATGACCTATTTTCATTGCAAGTTCTGTGAAACTCTTTCTAAATCTTAACTAAAAAGAGTAAATGCTAAGCAATAAAAAAGGTTTAATATATGGACTGACACTTAGTTTCATTGCAAGTGACTTAAAACTCATAGAGAAACTAAAAAAAGTACAATGTAATCATCTTTGTCTACCTCAGAACACAAAATCTTATCTGCTCAGTAACAAGTTTCGAGAAATCTGAAATTAAAAAATTTGAGTTTCACAATAATATATCAAGCTTTTTCAAAAGCAGTTCTTTGAAAATCTTGACAACGACTCCGAATAATCTTATGATTTTGACAGAAAAGATAGAACATTTGTGAGGCAGCATGGAGGAATCAGGCTCTCATCAATTTTTGGGCATGTTGATTTATTGGTATCATCTTAAAGCTTGTTCTCTTGTCTTTATTTGGAATTTTAAAAATTTCATTTATCTTGAATAGAAGTCGAGATATTTGCAAAAGAAGGAGGTGGAGGTTACCTGTTTTCAGGGGTAAAATTAGTGAGAAAATGGAAGCCAAAGATTTGTTATTTCCTTAGCTTAAGAGTCCGTGGTAACTGAAAATTTACATTTTTTGTGCCTTTAATCAACGTTTTTCAGAAAAATCCACTCTGAAAAGAGTTCTTTAATGGGGATAAAAGGCATTGAGCCAAAAAAAAAAATTTGATAAAAATTCACAAACCGGCAGAAAAATACAAGTTTCTTCACTTTGATTATTTTGACGAGAGCCTGATTCCACCACGCTGCCTCACATTTGGTTTCTGACCTCAGGGTCTTAGTAACTCTAAACGAGCAAAAATGTGAGAAAGAACTTTGTAATTCAAGGTAGCGACATGTGTCTGTGTACCCACCGACGGTATCCACCTCACATCTGCCACCGGGCTCGCGAGGGTTGCCGCCATAGCCAGGAGCGCACCTAAGGGGGGAGGAAGAAATGAGGAGTTGAAAAAGCTGCTAGATATCATAAGATGAGATAAGACCAGTCTGTCCCCGTGGTTTTATGCACACTGCATCATTTAGCAAAATTTGATCATTTTTTTCATAATTTCTGATTAATTTCCTTTATTATTCTTTGTGAAAATTAACAGAATCGCATAATTTCACATTTTTGGGCTCAGTTTGCATAATTTCAGAATTTTTTTTGCATAAAACGTCGGGGACAGCCAGATGAGATGTTGTTGCTGTGAGTGTGTGTGGTAGCCTATCCGTTCGAAATGTTTGGAGCCCCGAAGAGCGTGCTCTTCGCCAGGGCCACCGCCTCCTTTGGGTAGCGGGTGAGGCAGTCCAACCTCCCTGAATCCCCCCTGAAGAGATGCCACCGCTGTTGTCAGCGATCCAGTAGCATCTGAGCGTTAACTCTTCTGCATGATACCATTCTGTAATAGCTGCATGTCTGTTCTAATTGTTGTCTTGAGGAGTAGAGGCAGTTAGATGTGTGGGGTAGCTTGGGAAGAAAACATCCCCTCAGATCAGTTAGTTTTCTACAGAAGAACAGATGATGTTCCACTGTCTCTGAGGGGTAGTCACATGGTGGGCTGGCAGCAGACTGCTTTACTCCAATTCGGTTGAAATGTTGATTGAGGGGCACATGTTTTGTGCTCTAAGTTGAAAGACTATGGATTGATCTCCCCTCCTCAACTCATTGATTGAGAAAAGATTAAAAAATGTGGAGTTGAAAAAATGTTAGATGTGATAGATAAGATAACACAAGATAAGAATTTAATGATTTTCTAAGAGAGAATTATTTTGCTGCGACATGATAAATGCATAAAGGCCCAAATGTTGATCAACAGTCTTAGCTTCTCTCTCTCTCTCTCTCTCTCTCCCTCTCTCTCTCTCTCTCTCTCTCTCTCTCTCTCTCTCTCTCTCTCTCTCTC
>NW_004798182.1:158702-193140 GCF_000002075.1 Aplysia californica
CCCCCCAACACTCACTGTCCACAGTCGCGTCCAGTATAGCCGGTAGGACATCTGTCACAGGTAGGTCTGTTGTCATCATCCAGGTAGCAGGATGGAGAGAACCTGAAAAAAAACCCAGAAAAAAGTCACAAACATGTTACTAAGTTTGAGTAAGAGTTTTACGGCACTTACAACACAAAAAGGTCATACTAGTGCAGACGATTAGGGATGTTACAAGAGAGTAACAAACATAAAAAAAGAAGTAGGAGAGATCAGGACGATAGATTTTTTATAAGAAAGAAGGAGAAAACCACACCAGAGCACCCGCCAACTACCCACACAAACATATTACTACACTACATACTATCATCAACCAACTGTTCACAAGTACTAAATGTAACTCATTCAGAACATAAGTTTTTCGAAGTGGCTAGCCGTACTTAGATCTAGGTTTGGCCCAATCGACTCAAGCCTGTTAAGTACACAGGTCTCATTAGATCTAGATCTAGTAATTATTCAGGTTCAAATACATGCAAGTCAGTAAGACACCTTTGGTTTTGTCTGAAATACAAATACTTTAGGCATTGCAAACTAAAAATTTCATTTACAATTCAGCCATCAATATTAAGTACGGCTAGCCTGACAGTCTAGCCGTCCTTAAGTACGGCTAGCCTGGCTGTCTACCCGTACTTAAGTACGGCAAGACTGCCAGTCTAGCTGTACTTATCTTAGGCCCTATTAACATTAGAAAACAGGAGGTTTAAAATACATGCACTGTCATTAAGGCACCTGGTTTTGTCTCAAATACAAATACTTTAGGTACTGCACACTAAAAATGTATATATTTACAATTTAGTAAGCCTATTTGTAGTAAATGGTCAGTCTAGCCATCATATTAAGAATAAGTACGGCTAGCCTTTTCCTAAGTTTTTTCAACAGCTTAAAACCATTTGGACTTATTTAACTTGTGACTCCATGAATAATTTTGAGGGTATGGAAAATAAACAACTTTTACAAGTTGGTGTAGTAAACTTTGTAGTGGTAGGTTTTGTAGTGGTAGGTAGTTACGTAAGTTATATGGTCCCCTTTAAGCACAAGGGGGCTATCCCGAAAAATGCAGTTTTGAGTAACTTGAAGGTAGAGTTTTTTGCCCCTTGTTCAGTTCCTTTAAAACACAAGGAGAGTTTTCTCCACAGCCAAACAAAAAATATACACACCAATGAAACAATAACTTCTCCTATAGGTAGGGCAATGCCCACTTTTGGTGTAGGTCAAGATTTCTGGAAACCCCCAAGATCTGGGTTAGCCCATTTGTCCTTAAAAGCGACCACATAATATTGGAAAGGTAAATGAATGCTGATGTTCACTGATGGTATAACAACAATAGAATGTAAATAAAGAAACAAACTATGGATGCTATTCAAATTGCCAATATAACGGCGATACGTCCAAATATTTTCCTCCGAAGTTACCGATATATTTACGAAACGTACAAATATTTTCCCCGGAAGTTACTGATATATAAGCCATACGTCTAAATGATCGCTTTTAAGCACAAGGGGGCTATCCCGAAAAATGCAGTTTTGAGTAACTTGAAGGTAGAGTTTTTTGCCCCTTGTTCAGTTCCTTTAAAACACAAGGAGAGTTTTCTCCACAGCCAAACAAATATACACACCAATGAAACAATAACTTCTCCTATAGGTAGGGCAATGCCCACTTTTGGTGTAGGTCAAGATTTCTGGATACCCCCGAAATCTGGGTTAGCCTACTTGTCCTTAAAAGCGACCAAATGTGAAGCTACTGATTTATCTGGGATACATCTGAGAAGAGTTACTGTTTTCCCTGAAGCACTCACATGTTGGAAAGTTAATTGAGTGTTGGTGTTCACTGATGTTACAAAAGCAATAGAATGAAAGTAATGAAACAAACTTTAGGGACTGTTCAAATTGTGGATAAATCGGCAATATGTCTGAATTAATGTGTTCCCCGGAAGTTATCATGCGAGCAGAGTTTTTATCCCCGAAGCACTCACATGTTGGATGGGATGGTGAGAGGACAGGGGCAGGGTCTGCAGTCATTGGGGGTTCCAGAGGTGGGGTCGCCGTAGAAACCACGGATGCACCTCTCACAACGCTCTCCCTCAGTGTTGTGTTGGCAGTTCTGGTGAGATAAGATAATAAAACCACAGTCAATTAAAATTGCTACACATTCACCCCTTTCAGTGCTGGGGCTTTTCCATCTATGTTTGTACCCCCCAAAAAAGAGATTTAACCCTACCCATAGGTCCTGAGGTCATTTTGTACCCCCGGGGTTGTATTCTTCACATTTTAGAATACTTCTGGTTCGAAGATCTCTTTGAAACTTTCAGTATTTCATATGGATCTGATTAAAGAGTAATTGCGTCTTTGGAAAGTGGTGGCACAGAGTTCCCCACACTGTATGGATATGATAGTAAAACATGATGTACGGATAGGGTTAAACAGAGCAATTCATAATAATTTTCCCTTATTAAGAATAAGCAATTGCATACATTGCATAAGTGGTGAGGCCTATCCATCTACATCTGTACAAAAAAAGGAGATCTAAAAAAAGCAATTTATAATAATTTAGCCTAAATAAGAACAAACAACAGCATAAATTGCAATTACATTTTCTAAAATACCCTCTATAAACCAGTAGAAAAATGGCAGTGAACTGATTTTGAAGAAGACAATGTGAGGCAGCGTGATGGAATCAGGCTCTCGTCAAAATAATCAAAGTGACAAAACTTGCATTTTTCGGCAGGTTTGTGAATTTTTAAAAACTTTTTGTTTTTTCGCTCAACACCTTTCATGCCCATTAAATAACTCATTTCTGTGTGGATTTTTATAAAATAAAACCGTTGATTAAAGACACAAAAAATAAAAATTTACAGTTTCCATGGACTCTCCAGCTTTGAAATCTACCAAGCTTTGGTGGCCATTTTTTCACTAATTTTACCTCTTAAACCACCTCCTTCAATCCAAGATATCTCCACTTCTATTTGAAGATGAATGGGTAATATTTTCATTGAAAACAAGACAAATGAACAAGCTTTAAGATGATACCAATAACTCAATATGCCCAAAAACTGATGAGAGCCTGATTCCACCACGCTATTATATAGGCCTACATGTACAACTGCCGAGCAGTGAAGATGTAAAGTTGTATGACAACAGCCTGAGACTGCAAACAATGGAAAGTCATTACATTGTTACAAAGTTATATTATTATCTCATTATCATTATTACATGTCAACCTCGGAGCCAGAAACAACACCTTCATAAGTCTTGAAGAAGAAGTTGTTTTTTCAGGCTCTTCACCCCCAATTCATTCAGTCCTAGTGAAGATGTGTATTAAATATGGAGATCCCGACTCTTAAATAATCTCTCAATGTTGAAAGTAACGTTAACACTTTCCACCTACGTAGCACGCAGAGTGCGCAACACTTCTCCCCACGGACCTAGATACAGGTGCAGTACACGCTATATCACATCGGCGCCGATCGGCGTCCCGTGGGGAAAAGGGATGGCTTCTTACCGTCACCGAATCTCATTCCGTGGGGGCAAAGTGTTTAACTTATACAATTTTGCGATTAATAATGTTTCTTTTTTCAAACTAAAAATAATCTCCTGAAACGTGAACATTAAAAATCATGATTTTGTTTTTTATTTTAGTCCTTTTTGTACCTGGCACTCTCCGGTGTTGGGATCACAGCTTGTGGCGTGACCGTTGCAGCTACAGCGCACGCAGCGACCGAGTCCGGTACCACTGCCTTCCACGCGGAGGAAGCCAGCCGCACACTCCTGCAAAAACAAGCAGTTAGAATGTCATGTTAACATTGCATTGAAAATAAATCATATTATGTTGCTAATAAATTGTCGTATTAACATTGCTTTGAAAATAAATCATACGCTGCGATTAGATCTCATTGCATTTAAAATAAATTATTTTTTGTGGTTAGATATCCTTTTAACATTGTACTGGAAATGAATAGTATACTATCATAAAAGCTACAACAATGGCCACATTCAAATTTAAGCACAGATCACTGAATTAAATGTTATAAAAAAAAAAAAATCAAATAACCCCCCCCCAAAAAAAACCCCAAACAAACTCTTACAAACCTGGCAAGAGAGACCGGTGTAGCCATCGGGGCAGATACACTTCTCCACCTCGGGAGCGGCACGTTTTCCGGTCGGCTGGGGTACAGCAATCTCCATACGCAGGTCGGTGAGACTGACAGAGTCCATGACAGAGTGGTATGTGGCTCGGATCAGGATCGCGTCGATGTCGGCCAACACACTCAGGAAAGCCTCCCTTGACGGGGTCTGGCCGTCCATCAGGTTTCTGAAGGAGCTCTGTTGTCACACAACGAAACAGGTAAGATAATTAATATGTTTTGGTTTTAGTAAAAGGTTTACAGCGCTTGCAACTAAGCACCATCCAAAGATTAGAGGTGTCATGAGAGATTAACATACAAGAAGCAGCAATAAGAACAATAGATGTTTGAAAGATAAGGAGGAGTAAATAACGCCATATTGCCTGACAACCATTCACTAAGATGATCCTGCCATGTGATGAGATAGTGAGATAGTATATGACACAAGACAACAGTAGGCCTTTAACTCTTTAAACCCCATCAGACGCTGAGAGCGTCCAGTACTAGAGACAACTGTTTCGTTTTATTTAGAGCTAGTTTTTGCTTGTTATTCGAAACTATTCCTGTACCAAGTTTTTAGTAATGACTAAGCCTTTGTTTCCGCTATTTAGAAGTTGGTCTTAGAGGCAAACTTTTGGGGTTGTAAAGAGAAATAGTGCACCAGGTTCAGAAATGGTGGAAAAAACTCAGGGCTTTAAGACTAAGAGTTACGGACAGAATGAAGAAAACAGCACTCAATGGATGTTAAAACTGCACTGATCAACACCTTAGGTTTTAGTAGAATGCTAACAAAAGGAGAGAAAGAAAAGAAAAGACTATTTCTTCCTTGTGTCAAACTGCAATAATAAAATCTATATGCAAGAACAGGCATCTCCAAACCCCCCCCCCCCCCCCGACATGCACACAAATACAAACACATAAACACACACACACACACTCACATACACACACACACACACTTACACACACACACACACACACACACACAAACACACACACACACACACACACACACACACACACACACACACACAAACATTTAAACGCACAGGCCCACAATTCGCCTCCCCCTCCCCCCTTACCTCAGTGAGCAGAATATCGTAGTCGTAAGACTGACGGGCCTTGGGAGATGGACGGAACAAGTAGTACATCCTCTTGTCTTGCTTGCTCTGGACACAGAAATAACCGGTGAGTGTGTATACATTATGGGACACAGAAATAACAGGTCAGTGTGTATACATTATGGGACACAGAAATAACCGGTGAGTGTGTATACATTATGGGACACAGAAATAACAGGTCAGTGTGTATACATTATGGGACACAGAAATATCAGGTCAGTGTGTATACATTATGGGACACAGAAATAACCGGTGAGTGTGTATACATTATGGGACACAGAAATAACAGGTCAGTGTGTATACATTATGGGACACAGAAATAACAGGTCAGTGTGTATACATTATGGGACACAGAAATAACAGGTGAGTGTGTATATATTATGTATCTTAAATTTGAACGATTGTCAAATATTAAAATCCTCAACTTTATATTCTCTTTAATTTTTTTTTATAATGAAAAATGAGAAGTGAAACAAAATTATAATAAGCACTTATGATATGGCAAATAAAAAGAAGAAAAGTCAGTATCAATATCGTTGAGGAGTGATTTTACAATAAGTTTCTTTCATTCTTTAATTATGCAAAAACAATTATGTACATTTGTGAAAACCATTCTTATTATTTTCCCACCGATACGAACGCAAATCAAATACCCAAACTACAATTAATAAATCGCTACCTTAGTATCACAAAGATCTATCCGCTCAGTACCTAGTTTTGAGAAATTTGAAGGAAAAGATTTTGAGTTTCACTTCATGCCAAGCTTTTTCAAATGCAATTCTTTGAATACCTTGATAACAATTAATTCTTAATAATCTTATGATTGTGACAAAGCAGATAGAACATTTATTTTTTTATTTTTTGGTCTTAGTAACTCCAAACAGCCAAAAAAGGTCAGGTAGAACTTTATAATTCTAAGACAGCGAAATGTTAAAAAATACAAAACAAAAACAAATGTACTTACGATGATTTCCACATCAACGTCCATGTACTCACGACCAGCATCGAAGGCAGTGGTGTAGGACAGACCGAATCTCAGGAAGCCTCCATAGGATGACACCTGTACACAAACCATACATACGTTATCAGTGCTACAGAAAAACATACAGAAATATTATAACACTTTGCGGTCACTTGGTGCAATAATGCGCCGATGAAAATTATCCGTTCCGGTCCCTGGCACAGTTCCTGGCTGGATGACCAGATGGGGTACTTTGTACTGTTGGCTGCATGACTACAGTGTTAAATACACAGTAGAAAAGGTATGCACACAATTTATCTTCTACAACTTCTAAATAGGATTGAACATATTTTTTGCTTCACAGCTTTAGTCAAGTTCATAATACTTTTCAAAAGTCAAAGGAGCAATGTATATCCATTGTCAGTAAATACCAATACGACATTAAAGTATAGCAAATAATTATTTTTTAAAAATTGCATTTTGCTGTAAGAGCAATGAAAACCCAGCAATGAGTGATTCCATTTCACACTTTATCTAAGGCTGAAAAACAACACTTGCCTTGTTGCCTCTGAATTTGGGAGGAAGCTGGAAGAACAAGCTCTCCTGTTCCCTCTGGATTCCTTCAAAGTTGTTGAAAGTGATCTCGTTGCGGGAAGCATCCATGGTGAAGCCGTCGGAGATGGTACGGGACAAGCGACGATTGGTCAAGGCGAAGTTGTGAGTTCCGTCAGAGTTGAACATGGGGACAATCTGGGAAAAGGCAACAAATTACAGTGACATAAATAAAGGTGAGTAGGCCTACAGTCAAACTTGTTTTGATGGCCATGACGACCTGTCCGAGTCAATCATCTGTACAAACAAACACTTCCCACTTCCCATCCCCCCCCCCCTTGTGTTTTTTCAATATTATCATAATGACATTATTCAACATTTCCCCTCCTATAGCACTTTTTCCTATATAATAAAGGCAGTGTTCAAGACGTCCACCTGTCAGAGACAACCATTTTCTCCTCCACAATGGGTGGCCTTCTTGGACAATTTCGACAATATTGATCTTCGTCAAGAAATTAATTTTAAGCATTACAATTCCGTCTCTCTTGTCTTCAAAATAACCATCATAATATTTTTAACCCCCCCAAAAAAATAAAAATAAAAATTGGACATAGATCAAGTCTTCCAATCCTAACACATTTCACAAATGCACAATTCTGAAGTGCAAGACAGTATTCATAGGTACAGTATATGCGGGTGAGGAGAATTGCCCCCCTCCCTCCCATCCCCCCAAAACAAACAAACAACAAAAACAAAAAACAAAACAAAAAAAAACTTGTGTGAAAAAAAAAGTGTGTGTGTGTGTGTGTGTGTGGGGATCCAGAATCTCCTCTAAGACTGACCTCGTCTCTGTAGTAGTTGGAGCTGGAGCACTGGTTGGTGATGCCCATACAGAAACACTTGAGACATCCCTGCTCGTTGTCCTGGTTCAGGTAGAAGTAGCCTTCCTGGCAAGTGCTGCAGCGGAGACCTTGGACGTACGTCTGGCCAACAAAACAGGAAGTTTATGAACGAAATGTTATGATATCGCAAGCACATGTACAGCTAATGTATACAGTTCTGGGTCTAAAAAAACGCAGAAAATTCTGCAACTCTATCTCTCAGTGATAACAGCAAAGTTTCAAACAAATTTGAAAAAAAAAGCACCCCAGTTGTGCTTCCTTTTGAAAATGGCTCATATATGAAAGGAGAAAGAGAGAGGGAGGGAGAGAGAGGGGAGAAATGGAGAGGGGAGAGAGGGTTAGGTGGGGCAGGGGGAGAGGGAGAGAGAGACAGAAATACAAAGAGACAGAGAGATAGAGAGAGAGAGATGGAGAGAGAGAAACAGAGAGAGAGAGAGAGAGAGAGAGAGAGAGAGAGAGAAACAGAGAGAGAGAGAGAGAGAGAGAGAGGAAGAGAACGCAAGAGGGAGACTGGAAATAAGACAAGAGACAGATACAGAGAGATGAAAACAGAGACAGAGAAAGAGACAGAGACAGAGAGATAAAAACAGAGATATTCACGGTAAACTTCTGACTCACCTTGCACTGGCATTGCTGAGTGTTGGGGTCGCAGAGTGCGTTGGGAAGGGTACCCCTGTCGTCACAGTCACAGGTGACATCTGAGGAGGAGACAAAATTAATTAGTTTAAAACAGCATAACACAACGCCTGAACATCATGAACATTTTGCAGAATTTGATGAAATAACGTCCCGCGACACCCAAAAGGTTATAAGCGGTGAATAAAAATAAAGATGAAATAATGAATCTGTACACAATGACAATGTGAAAATTACAATTCATACGAAAAGGTGAGATGTTACCACAATTGGATCCAAAATGGTCAATTTAAAAAACCATCCTTCCCCTTTAAAAAGTAATGGAAAAAAGGGATTCGAAAACTATAAGTTTGATTTAAAATTTAGTAGCCTGATGCTTTGCTAAAAAAAAAAACCCTGAATACAATTTAAAAAATGACTTACTGATCAATTTACAGAAGTCTCCAGGGCGGTTGGGGTTACCTTGGTAACCATCAGCACATCTGGGGATTATGAAGAAACAGTTCTAGCATTAGATTAAATTAAGGGATACATTAGGCCTACCTTGTTCAGAAAAATAGAAATCTAAAGACTGGGGTTTTAATATGTTCTTAATACATCATTAAGACAGCATAACCTTCTGCATCTTGACATCTTACTTGTTTTACTTGTGTGAAAAACAAGTAAGATGTCAAGATCTCGACAGTATAAGCAGTATAACATATGTTATGCCGTTGTAAAAGAAAATTTGCCTGTGGAGATCAATAAAGTGGAATTCATTCATTCATTCATTCATTCATTCATTCATTCATTCATTCATTCATTCATTCATTCATTCATTCATTTATTTGTTCATTCGTTTATTCGTTTATTTATTAATTTACGAATTTATTCACTTATCTATTTGTTTGTTATCAACACATTTTCCCTTACCTCTCGCAGCGACGTCCAGTATGACCGATGGGGCAAGACAGACAAGTCACTTGACCATCTGCCTCCAGTTGGCAGTCTGGGCTGAACCTGGTTTTCACAGGAAGTAAATCAAGTACATCTTTAGAATTTCAATCCAATTCAGATTTTGATTCATTTTTCAACAAATAATGTGCATTACTCAGAGAGGCTTTACAAATCAAGGCTCCTTGGCATAGGTCTACATATTTTTTTACAAATCATAATAGGCCTAGGCCTAACAATAAGTTAAGAGCTTACAAAACAAGCAGAAATTTGAAAAAGCCAGAGTTAATACTAGACTTGTATTATGGGAAAACTTCTTCAGAAAAATATGTATAGGGCCTACATCTAAGGGTTTTTCTCTTCTACTCTGCATCTATTTTTCACCCTTTAAAATGGTAATGAGTAAATTATGGTTGAGCTGAGATAAAAATAATTCATTTTATAACGTTTGACTTTTTTGTTTTAAAGTATCCCAATTTGTTCAAAGTTTAATGTTAAAATATAAATAGATGCTATTGGCTTTACTATCATCTTCACTATTTCCTCACAACTGACCTTCATGAATGTACAGATGCTGAGAGGTCTAAACTTTGTTTTTTGTTAAAGTAAAAGTTTTACGACACTTGCAACACAAACAGCTCATATAAGTGCCAATGATTAGAAGTGTTACAAGAGAGTAACGTACAATGAAAAAAGGAGATGAAGGATGTTTGATTGAATAGAGCAGAGCAAAAGCTTCGACAAAGGGAGAAAACTCACTGGTTGGGAGACTCGGTGAGAGGACAGGGGCACTTCTGGCAGTCGTTGACGGAGCCACGAGTGGAGTTGCCATAGTAACCACGGCTGCAGCGCTCGCATCTGTCTCCCTCAGTGTTGTGACGGCAGTTCTGACAATCAGAAAAAAAAACAAGCACAACTTTAGCACCCAAAAAAATAAAGAAAAATTTGTGAAAAGAAAATAAAACAATTATTTATATTCCGAGCATCCCTGTCTCTGATTTCTGATTTTGTCCTGACGAAATCACCTATCTCTTATAAACACAACATCAAGCTAATAGTTTTAAGTTTGTTTTGTTCCGAATTAGGATGGAAATTACCTCTGCTATATACATCAAGGATGAGTAAACTAAAAGTAAAACCTTTCATGCAATGTTGCGTTTCCAGCTTCTACGTTAATAGTGATGTTAACATTCTACTCTTACAACGTAAGATTTTGAGAACATTTCGGGGTATTTTTGGGGGGTGAAATTTTGTCTCGTCAATATGGTCTATATAAATCACCCAGGATATACAGAAATATAGTCACATCAAATTCACATCATATCAAAGATAATTTCATATGGAAGCTGAAAATATAGGAATCATGAATATATGACTTAACATAGACGTATGGCTTGTCTTTGTTGAGTCAAAGGTCAGAGGTTGCTACTCACCCTGCACACGCCATTCTCAGGGTCGCAGTCACTGGAGTGACCATTGCACTGGCAGGGCTCACAGAGGCCAAGGTAAAGGCCACGGCCGGTCCTGGTGTAGCCAGGGGCACAGTCCTGGGAAATAGCAATGATAATGATAATAGTAATAATAATAATAATAATAATGATAATGACAATGATAAAAATAATAACAATAATAATATTAATATTATTAATAATGATAACAATAATGACAATGATAACAACAATAGTAATGGGAATTTATTTCGCGCTAAATCGCTGGAAAGCTCACAATACACTCCCTTGTACACCGATAGATAACTTGTGATTTCAATCATAAGGCAGTTCTAGAACATAAATATGCTTCCTTTTCCCTTCAAAACATAAACACAAAGTCTTGCACACCTAGCAAGATACGCTACAAATAAACCAATACACATATCGTTAATTCAATCAAAAGGCAGCTCCAACACATTTATGCTTCCCACAAATAAATCAATACACACAATGTGATCTCAAACAAGAGACAATCCTGACATATTTCATTCATTGTTTCAGGAAGCAACATCCCTGCATTCCGAACATGTCCATTGATGCTCCGTTGCTCTCTCCAAAATGTCGCTGAGGGTCTTTCCACTGATTGTGCCAGTGCATATCTGGTTGAACGTTCTTCTGTTCTTTCCCAGATTTTCCGCTTCCTTTTTGTATTCCCAAAACCATCATCCTCTCCCCAGCAGTACTGGCCTCTGCCTCCCTATCTTCCTCCTCAATCAGCTGGTGAAAGAGACATCCTGATCCTATCTGGTTGAACCGTTCTGTCAACTGAGATGGCCTCACCGGCCAGTCTGTTGGCTATTTCATTTCCCCTGACATATTTACAGAACAAAAGCACAGACTGTTACTTACCTCACAAGACAATCCGCGGTAGCCCTGAGGGCAGACGCACTGCTCCACGGGGTAGGCTCTGTCCTGTCCGGTACGTCGGTCCTCCGCAATGTCCAGGGAGATGCCGCTCAAACTGTCGACAGGAGAGAGAAGGAATTTTCTAGAAGTTTCTAATCAAAGTTTTCTTATTGAAAAATTAACAGTCGCTCCAGTGGAACCCACAGGGAGCACACGGCAGGGGTAGGCCACGGGAAACAGGGAGGAAATTTGTGGAAAGGGACAGGAGAGAGAGATGAAGCTCACTTGGAACGAGCTTAGAAGGATGGCCCAGGGCAGACATAAATGGAAGGAGCTTGTATGTGGCCTATACCCTGCCAGGGATGAAAGGCATTGATGATGATGATGATGATGATACTCTCCCTCCTACCCTGCTTACCAAAAAATGATGATGATGATGATGATGATGATGATGATGATGATGATGATGATGATGATAATGATGGTGTGTGTTTTTATGCTCCAAACAACACAATTTAGATTTTTTAAGAAGCGAGCATTTGATCCTGCCTATCAGGGCCAACCCAGGCTGACAGGGATACAACATGCCAGTAGAAAGACTGAGGTGCTCTATAAAAATTTTTCCGACTCGAGAATTGAACATGTGCCTACAGAAAAGCACCTAACCACTACAACACAGGTGATGGTGAGTCAAAGATCAGCTGCAAAAAACCCCCAAAAAACTGTACACAAAGCTTGACACAAACTGTAATCTTAATACAAAATATCACCTTATTTAGTAAACAATTGAAAATAGTAAAGGTGCATAAAAAATTTTGAGTGCCATTCAGATATGAACCATGCCTATTGTACTAAAATAAATTAAGCTCGCAAACAAGGTTTTAGAGCTGAATACAACAAACCAATATACCTGAATGTCATTTAGAAACAAAAATGGTGAGTGAAAAAAAACCCTAAATAAAAAAAACATTTTCATGAAAAAAAAAAAGTGATAAACTTTATTATTCTGAAGACAGTAAACTTCAAAAAAACAAAATAAGAAATGATTTTTTCAAGTTACTTACGCAGTCTCGTCAATCTCATTAGCATATGAGGCACGGACCAGAATGAAGTCGAGATCAGCCAGAGCCATAAGCAGGTGCTCCCTGGTCGCACTTTCTCCATCCACTCTCATCCACTCGGTCTGAGGAATTGAGAAATATCGCCCATTGGCATGAAACTAGGCTCTGTTTAAGAGAATGGGACAGAACAAATTATTCACATTTTTCTGATTCATGGGCAATTTTTGAATATTAATCCCACAGACAGAAAAAAAAGAGTCTAAAACAGCACCAGGACATGGATGGCTGGTGCCTCTATAAACAAATCATTGATGGTCAAGGTCAAGGTCAAGGGCAATTTTTGTGGGAACTTTTTTTGTTTGGTCAACACCCAAGCTTTGGAAGACACCAAATTTTGGTGGCCATTTTCTCATTAAGACACCGGGAGATCCTCATCTCCTTAATTAAATGGCAAATATTTCAACTTCTACCCAAGACAGAGGCAGTTGGTGTGGTTTGGTTTTAACCCTATGAACTTGAGCACAAACCACCTTTAACCTCCTGAATACCAAATTTTCTTTCACGTCTCAGTGCATCCCCGAGTAAATCCAGCTTTTGTGCTCCTGAGGAACCTCAACCTTTTCTGATAATGGCCTTGGCTTGGTAATAAAGGCTCATCCTGTATGGTTTTTACAAAGCAGGGGTCACTCAACTAGAGGTTAGACCAGAAGTCATTACGAGTTGCCCACAATTCCAGGATATGGTGTTTTCCACTTTGGGCATGATGAAAAAATGCTGGTTAAGACCTCTGAACAAGTGGAGACCTTGCACGTTTTAACATACGTGTTCTTACTTGTCTGTTAAAGAATTCTTTAGTTCTCTCTCCCCATTTATTCTTCAACATCATTCAAAAAGTTATGTAGTGGCAACTTTAATATTACTAACAAAAAATCCTTTTCTTCCATTCAAAGTTTTTGACAGGGTTTCAAGAACAATTGGCACAAAATATCTTCTCTGATTATTCAAAATACCTCAATAAATGGCACTTGGAATGATTGCTGTCTGCCTTCCTGCACTGGGCGAGAAGATCTGTACATCAGAGTGATATCATTGCCCTGAGAAAAAGAAAATGATGATTAGGAGTTTATTTGGAATGTAAGAAAAGTCAAAGAAGAATAAAAACATAGATTGATACTAATCATGGAAACCCTTAGAAAGGCTTTAATGCAGTAAATAAAATGTTCCAACTAAATGGACAACTTTACTCATATAGGCAAAATGATCAGTCAAATATATTTTATACAATTTCTACCCTTGAAACTCAAGTGGTTAAAGGCATAACAATAATGTAAATCGCATAGATGTATGGAAAAAAATGAAGGTACCTTATTTTACAAATATAAAAGAAAGATTTCTTTATGTTTCTTAAAGTCCGCAAGGCTCAAAGATGTATGTTTTGACGTTCAAACTCACTCCAATTTCCACAATAGGGTTGGACAGAGAGATCTGAGAGTTGTCCCTTCCGGCACGGTAGCGGATGGTGAACCTGAGGTTTCCTCCGTAGGAAGACACTTTGTCGCCCAGGAACTGTTGGGGCAGGGCCCAGTAGTAGATGCCAGGCTCCAGACGGCTGAATCCACGGAAGACGAGCTCGCGAGACTGGCGATCTATGGAGAGACCCTGGGTGAATCTCTGCTTCTGCATCATGTCTGTGATGTACACGCCGGTGTCTGGTTGGTTGATGGATACACCAACCTGGGGACAGAACAACAGCAGTGAAAATGTATGGTCATTGTTGACTATGCTACAAAGGTTGGACTGGGAGTAGAGCACGAATAAGGGGGCAAAGTTGTCGCTAAATATGGACATCTAAAGAAGCTATTTATTACTATGCATTAATTTAAAGATAATTGATCTTTTTACAATGTCTGAGAAAAGAAGGAGCAAACTGCTCAGCATCTTATGATGTTAACAAATTGCACATAACGTAAGTAAAAGTAAAGCTGTTCCCGTATCCAATCTGGACTTTGGGGATGGCCTTGTTAGTGAGACAACTTCCTGGGCCTTCAGCATATTGTGGTAGGGTGGCCAGTTCCTTTCCATGCCGCCTTTACTTCCCCAACTTGAAGTCAGGTCCCCATTACTGCTGGGTGGGCAGGAGGGGGCGAAAAAAATCCTTGTTCGAAGCGAGGCTCGAACCCGGACTTTCTGCTTTGGAGACGAGCCCATAACGTAAGTACAATTGTTAAAAGAATGAAATAGTTTTTTCTCTCTCCTGAAAAAGTTGCTTTTTGGGCTTATAGTGGCCTATACTAGAACAGCCTGCCTACAATAGAACACACTGTGTATGTTGGCAATAATATAAATGATGTAACGGTAACTAGTTTGAGTGGGTGGTTGGCGGGTGCTCTGGTGTGGTTTGCATCTTCTTTCCTATCAAACATCTATCGTCCTTATCTCCCCTTCTTCTTTTTTATGTTTGTTACTCTCTTGTAACACCTCTAATCTTCTGGCGCTCATATGACCGTATGCAGTTGCGAGCGCCGTATAACCTCTACTAAAACTAAACTAAAACTAGTTTGACCTCTGACCTGAGCGCGGTTCCAGGAAGAGCTCTGACAGGTCTGAGTGACGCCCATACAGAAGCAGGAGATGCAGCCGTACGGGTAGTCGGAGGACAGGTAGAAGGTGTCGTCCTTGCAGCTGTCGCAGTACCGGCCTTCAACGTTGCCCTGAAGAGAGGGAAAGAAAAACACAACTGTTGCAATAATGGCCTTCCATTTTACCCTCGACGGAAAGAAAGAAAAACACAACTGTTGCAATAATGGCCTTCCATTTTACCCTCGACGGAAAGAAAGAAAAACAGAGCGAAGTATTTAATAACTGTTGCAATACTGGTTTTAAACATTACCCTCGATGGAATGAAGGAAAAATAAAGAAAGTATTTAACAAATTTTGCTGTACTGGCCTAATGTTATTATTATTATTATCATCATCAACATCATTAACATCATCATCATCATCATTATCATCATCATCATCATCATCATCATCATCATCATCATCATTATTGTTATTATTGTTATTTTTATTATCATCATCATCATTATTATTATTATAATTATAATTATTATTATTATCTATATCACCATTATCAGCAGTAATAGTAGTAATAGTAGTTGTATGTTGAAAAGCCTGATGAGAAGAGTTGTGACAGTAGGTCTGTCATCCTACCTTGCAGGTACACTGTCCAGTAATCACATCAGGGAGGTCAGTCACACTGCCGCGCTGGTCGCACACTTTGAAGTCCGTGTCTGTGGGGAAAGATACGAGCCTCAGTTGAAAACTGTTTGTAAATAGTAAAGAAAAGACTAGATTGAAGGAGTCAAGGAGGCCCTAAGAAATTAAAATATCCCAATTAAAAGAGCTGCGGAGCTGGCCTACCATAGAAAACTGCAGCTCCCCTCGACGCTTACCAGCAACAGATGATGAAAAAGTCGTCAGCATTATCATCATCATTGCCTTTCTCACCCTGTACCAGGGTAAAGGCAACAAAAAAACACCTTCCACCTTTCTCTATCCTGGGCTTGCCTCTTGATGTTATTCCATGTCTTCCCACTTTTCTGTACATCAATTTTTGTGAATAACTTAAAAGTAGGTAAATAATTGTAACGTTGTCTATGCTCTATATCTGAGGAAATACTTCAGTTGACCATATATAGATGTGTTTTCTTTTAACACAAAAATTAAGCGCTGACTTCTCTAATTGTGCTGTTTATTTCTCTAAGATCAAGAACAATTAATTAATAGGCCTATAATTTTTTTTCTGTTTCAAACTATTGTCTCTTTGCCTTGCCTAAGGACACATTCCAGAGACTACCAATCTAAAATCTGTAACGTCAACATTGCTTTCCATTCTTTGTGAACCAACATTAAGTAACTGACCCCTATCGCTGACCTAGTGGTTAGGCTACTGGACTCGTAATCCTGAGGTTGTTGGTGACCTAGTGGTTAGGCTACTGGACTCGTAATCCTGAGGTTGTCGGTGACCTAGTGGTTAGGCTACTGGACTCGTAATCCTGAGATTGTCGGTGACCTAGTGGTTAGGCTACTGGACTCGTAATCCTGAGGTTGTCGGTTACCTAGTGGTTAGGCTACTGGACTCGTAATCCTGAGTTTGTCGGTGACCTAGTGGTTAGGCTACTGGACTCGTAATCCTGAGTTTGTCGGTGACCTAGTGGTTAGGCTACTGGACTCGTAATCCTGAGGTTGTTGGTGACCTAGTGGTTAGGCTACCGGACTCGTAATCGTGAGGGTGTGGGTTCAGGGTTTGAGTCGCGGGCCCGACGTTGTGTCCTTGGGAATGGCACTTTAAACGAATTTTCCTCACTTCACCCTGGTGGGAATGGGTACCCGCCCATAGACAGCAAAAGACCTTGTCAGTATGTTAGTGTTTTAGTGCCTATAAATAGCCATTTGCACTGTATGCTTCCAAGGAAGTTGAGGTTGTTTCAGAATGCTCTCAGGTCTGCTGGGGTAATAGTATAGATTGTGAAGCCCATAGAGCTTGCTGTTGAGCTGGGATTTGCGTTATACAAATGTTATCTATTATCAACTCTCCTACCTCCGGCCTTTCTGCAGCGGCCGCCTTCGACAGCAGGGTTTCCGAGATATCCTTCGTCACACCTCTCACACCTGCGTCCGGTGTAGCCCTCAGGGCAGGCGGTGCAGGTAATGTCTCCGTCAAAGTCACGGATGCAGGTGGGGCTGAACCTGGAAGATACAAATAAGTGCAAAGTGGAAAAAAAGTTTGTATCATTTACTACTTCAATACAAAATCTATAGCAAAGCCCTTAACATCTTCCCATCGCTGTAGGTCCTTCTATTCAATTGCTATGAGCTCTGGTACACCCATATATATATGCTGCAGCATACACTGTGAGCTTACCTAGTACACCCTTACATCATGCTGCAATATATCATGCTGAGGGCAAACCTGGTGTGCTTTTGTATATCACTGCTGCACGCACTTTGAGCTTACCTGGTACACCCTTGAAACCTCATGTTTTGTTTCATTCCTAGTTCCAACCTCAGTTTTGAATAAAGAAAGTTATATATATCCCTGTGGTCTGTGTTCACTTGCTGATGCAATCATGTCTATTTTTAGGTTGCTGTGCGTGGGAACCACACACGACAAAGTCTACAACAAAGATAGATTTGTACCCCATCATGGTTGGAAATTGAACTCGAGAACTCGAACATGACATGTACAGCCCTCTCCCTGATCCTTGAAGTACTCACTGGTTGCTTGGGGTGCTCAGAGGGCAGGGGCAGGGCTGGCAGGCGTTGGGACGTCCAGAGCTTGGGTCGCCCACAAAGCCAGGGGCGCACTGGTTGCAGTAGGGTCCGGCGGTGTTGTCACGGCAGTTCTGAAACCAAACAGCAGTAACAGTTGTCGAGTACCTGACTCACGGAGTTGATGTTTCATCCATCAGAGGGTGAAAGGAAATATACATCTGACCCATGTCTATAAGTTGCAAGTATTAGTTTTAACCTTTCCAGCCCCATGTGCGTATATTTTCAGCAGCGCTTGTACCTCCCTCCGTCCCAAGAGCGTATATTCTCAGTTTCGGGGGGTACCGAATTCGCACATTTTTCGAAATTAGCGAACTTAATTAAACTTTAATTTTTTTATTACTTGTTCATTTACCTTTAAAAATTGGTATATGTTATTATCAAAGCTACATTACAAAGATACTACATCACTTTTTAGAATGAATGCCTCTTTTTCTGAAATACTGCTGTATTGGCTGGGACTGGGGTTAGGGAGTGCACAAAAATGGCTGGGGCTGGAAGGGTTAATAAGAGTTTTTCGGTACTTGCAACACAAATAGGCCATACAAGGGCCAAAGACTAGACTCAAGGTGGTACTTGAGGGCAACATTCAAGGAAATAATAAAAAAAATAAAATAATAAATTACACTTTTATTTGTCCCAGAAGGGCACTTTGTTTTACAATGGCAAACATACATACATAAATACATAATTATAAATACGTACATACACAAATACATACATGCATAAATACATACATAAATACACACTATTACACAAATACAGAACAGTTTAATAACAATGCCACTGTCGGTCGCCACTGTGCAGCACCCTGTAATTTGAGCTAGGGTTGTCGTGTCTTGCTCAAGGACACACTCCAGTGACCACCCATCTGATCCCCGTGTCACCGACACTTGCTTGACATTGCTTGAGTCAAAACTCACTACTCACTTAGCCACTGGAGCCCCCAAAAGAAGGAGGAGGGATGAGGATGATAGATGTTTGACAGGAAAGAAAGAGTAAACCACACAAGGCACCCACCGACCACCAACAGTTACAAGTATGCTAATCATCCTTTCAAAGGGCTCACATGAAATATCTACTTCCCAATAAGTTTCCCATTTTTATTCTATGAACTTTGATTCAGCACAGCAAGCAGATGGAGAATGAAAAGACACAGACAAAGATCACTTAACTGAAGCTTCTTAAAAAAATTCTTAGATCATTTAGCTTGTATCCTGATTACATTTTCATCAAAATTTTTTTAAAAAGGTCAAATATGATAAGATGTACATTACTGATCCTTTTAGGAGAAAAAACTAAGAGTGTTTTATGCAACTGCTACAAGGACAATCACACAGACAAATATTTTATATTGACACACACAAAAAGACAAAATTTCAACCCTCAAACATACCCACTGTCATTCAATACCTCTCTCTCTCTCTCTCTCTCTCTCTCTCTCTCTCTCTCTCTCTCTCTCTCTCTCTCTCTCTCTCTCTCTCTCTCTCTCTCTCTTTCTCTCTTTTCATTCTCTCTCTCTCTCACTCTCTCTCTCTCTCTCTCTCTCTCTCTCTCTCTCTCTCTCTCTCTCTCTCTCTCTCTCTCTCTCTCTCTCTCTCTCTCTCTCTCTCTCTCTCTCTCACACACACACACACACACACAGCTCTTACCCTGCAGATGCCATTGAATGGATCGCACTCGTTGGAGTGTCCGTTGCAGTTGCAAGCGATACACTCACGGCCGTATCTGCCTCTCTCCACACGGTAGAAGCCGGGGGCACAGTCCTGAGAAAAGAAATTATACCACATTGTAGTTGGGTTTTAGAACTGGGTGAGTAATTGAGTAATCAAGACTCTGTGTGATGCTAAAAAGACTGGCTTGAGGCAACAACAACAACAACAACAACAACAACAACAACAACAACAACAACAACAACAACACCAGCAAACAGCAACACTAATTACAACAGACAACAAAAACAACAACAACAATAAAAACAAAATCATCAACAATACCAACAACAACAACAATAACAACGACAACAACAACAACAATAACAGCAACATTAATTACAACAGCACACACACACAACAACAACACAGTAACAGCAACATCAATAACAACAGCATTTACAACAGCTCGAACAACAGCAACAACAACAACAACACTACCATCACCAACAACAACAAAACAGCAACAACAAAAACAGCAACAACAAAAACAGCAATAACAAAAACACCACCACCACCAACAACAACAACAAAAACAGCAATAACAAAAACACCACCACCACCAACAACAACAACAACAACACCAACAACACCACCACCAACAACAACAACAGCAGCAACAGCAAGAGACATACCTCACAAGAGTTGCCCGAGTAGTCAGTAGGACACTGACACTGCTCCACAAAGACAGCTCACAACAACAACAACAACAACAACAACAACAACAACAACAACAACAACAACAACAACAACAACACAAGGGAGGTGGTGGCCCTGGCAAAGAGCACGCTCTTCGGGGCTCCAAACATTTCGAGCGGATGGACTACCACACACACACACAACAACAACAACAGCAGCAACAACAATATACCTCGCAAGAGTTGCCCGAGTAGCCAGTAGGACACTGACACTGCTCCACAAAGACGGCACGGCCCAGTCCAGTTGGCTGGTTTCCTCCGGTGGTCAACAAGACATTGCCCAATCTGAGACGAGACGAGAAACACATTAAATATGTGAGGCAGCGTGGTGAAATCAGGCGCTCGTCAAAATAATTAAATTTAAAAAATAGGCATTTTTCTGCATATTGGCCATTTTTTATCGAATTTTTTGTTTTTGACTATTTTTTGCTTTTAGTTGTCCATTCAAATATACATTTCTGTGTGGATTTTACTATAAAACGTTGATTAAAAGCACAAAATAATATATGTAAGTTTTCATTTGCCACGGGCTCTCCAGCTAAGGACATAACTAGTCTTTGGCGACCATTTTCTCAATATTTTTATGTCTGAAACCAGGTGACCCCACCTCCTTCATTCACAAATATCTCGACTTGTATTCAAGATAAATGGACATTTTTTCCTCAAAAGCAAAACAAATGAACAAGCTTTAAGATGAAACCAATAACTCCACATACCCAAAAATTGACGAGAGCCTGGTTCCACAGCGTCATGACATACATATATCCCTTTAAATCTCTTTCTAGAACACTTTTCTTGATGAGGAACTTTCCTTCCAGCTCGCCACTTCAACATTTATAAAATCTTGGTATACAAACATCCTCATCACACACATTTACCCCACACAAGTTTGTCCTAACAACTCATCGTACCTTGTCCTTATCTCTTCTCCTTCTTTTCTTAGTGCGATATTCTTTAGCAACACTTCTAATCTTCGGAGCTTATATGACCTAATTGTGTTGCAAGTGCTGTAAAACTCTAACTAAACCACAACTAAACGAGGGACAGTACCTGATGAGTGACTGCCTGTTGTCGTAGGTGGCCCTGATGAGGATGGTGGTGACGTTCTCCAGGACCATCATGAGGTCTTCACGAGACGCGTACTCCGAGATAGACGATCCTCTCACAGCACCGTCAACGCTACGCTCCCAGGAAGTCTGCGGACAGCATCAATTACCTCATGATAATAATAATAATAATAATAATAATAATAATAATAAATTAACAGAATTTATGATTAACAGAACGCTGTTCTCTATTTGATCATATTATCTAATTATCCAATTTTTCAGAATCACAAATAATGTTCCAACAATTCAGTTCTATATGCATCATCAATGACCTCATAATTAATGGAAGGCTGCTCAACATTTGTACATATCCAATTATCCAGAGTCGCAAATTCCAGGCTATAAAGGAAGAGGAAGGCCACGCAAAAGGTGTATCGAGGGTGTCAAGGAAACCCTAAGAAAACATAACATCACAACTGAAAGAGCTGCGGAGCTGGCCTACCATAGAAAACTGCATCTCCCCTCGACGCTTAATGGCAACAGAGGATGATAAAGTAAAAAGTAAAAGTAAGTAGCAAATTTCATTACAACTCCACTCTATATGCAACATCAATGAGTTCATAATTATAGAAGGCTATTCCCCATTGGAGTAACATTAAAAAATAGGCATGACAAGCACCTGAAGACCCCCCGGATATGCACACACTGTAAACATCAGAAACGATGTAGCCGGTGAAAATTAACAAACATAATGATAAGGAGTGAAAGACAACAGTGTAAAAATATAAGAATGTAACCCGATAACGACATGGGAAAAGAGAGCTGAATGCTGAGTTTATAGGCCTATCTATAACCACATCAAACACTCACCTCAACCAGAGGAACATTGACAGTTGTCTGAGATCTGGGGCGGAAGTCAGAGTCTTGTCTGTGGAAAAGTGTAATTCCATTTCCCTGGGGAAGAAGCACATAGTTTATGTTAACAAAAGCTTTGTAATGTTTACAGTAAATCTGAGAGAGGTTCTAGCTTAACCCATTCAGGTCTACGGATGAGAATACTCGTGAAACCTGGGCTCAGCCCACATACTAGCAACGAGTATTCTCGCATTCTGCCTCGCATTGGTGGCCTAGTGGTTAGGCTCTCGGACTCGCAACTGTAAGGTCGTGGGTTCGAATCCCGTCAGGGGCCCGACGTTGTGTCCTGGGGAAAGGCACTTTACACAAATTTTCCTCACTTCACCCAGGTGGGAATGGGTACCCGGCTATAGAGAGCGAAAGATCTTGTCAGTTTGTTAGTGCTTGAGCGCTTAATCAGCTACTTGCACTGTATGCTTCCTGGGAAGCTGAGAATGTTTCGGAATGTTCTATGGTCTGCTGGGGTAATAATATAGTGTAAAGCGCATAGAGCCTGCTGTTGAGCGGGGTATATGCGCTATACAAATGCTATTTATTATTATCATTATTATTATCTTTATAGAAAAAATTACTCTGTCTAATCGTGATGCATCATGGAAAAGGCCAAGGAGATATTTTTTCTGCTCGAACAGCCATTGAGTCCGCTAGTTTTTATTTACTTTCCTGGAATGACTTAATTTCGTGTTGCTATAACAAAACTGCTCAGTATATGAGGGGAGTTCACTTCTGGAGTGCTCAGATTTGGACGAGTTAAACAAAATATTCAACCGTATACGCCAAAATATGAATAACGCTAACAATACTAAATTAACAAATTTAAACAAGGATTTTTCCTCAGTAGCAGAGCCAATTCAACTCAGAGCAAAATATGCTATTGCTTGCAGACCGACTCTAGTTCTAGGATGTCACAGCTTTGAAAAAATTTCTTCAGTCCCCCGTCCATTCAGGAAAAGACCCATTTCCCAGCTCGAATGCTCCCATTAAAACGTATCCCAGTCTTTTTCTACTCATCAATCGGTTCAAGTTCTGAAGTGTCTCTTCTGAAAGTAAAAAAGAACAAAGGTAACTTACTGAGATGATCACATCGGGGTCGTTGGTCGGCACATCAAATCCATCCACCTCGTAGTAGACCTGATAGCTCAACATTCCTCCGTAACTGCTCAACTGTTGATGAAAGCCGAAAAAATATATTATTCTTAACTACTTAACTAAAAAGACATCCCATAATAGCAATACAATGAGTAGTACTTACATTGATACAAAATGTTTCGAAATATTCCACAAAGTTTAACTGATCTCATACTAGAAACAAGCATCCTTATGCCAAATGCAACGGTATTGTATGAAACAGTATTTCAGCTACAAATGAAAATGCTTCATGTTTACAGTTTGCAAAATAACTGAAACAGGAGAGGTCTTATTAAAAAAAGAATCTAAATTTCTTAATAAAACAAAGAGCCCAAGAAGGTTGCAACAGGACGTACTCTGGTAAAAGTAAGACAATAAAATAACATTGCAAAACATAAATTGTACATTGTGTCCTGACTAAAAATCTGTCTCTCTAACATATATTTATCACATCAATCAAAAAACAGACGACTTTAGCTTACTTTTGAATGAATTAAAAGAACAGGTCTCTCTTCAATCATTAAAAAAATCTTAATTTTCAAAAGTAATCCGCTCCAAAACAATAGTCAGAAAAAAGGAAACAAAATAATCTTGGTTGTCAAAAACAAAATAATCTTAGTTGTCAAAAACAAAATAATCTTAGTTGTCAAAAACAAAATAATCTTAGTTGTCAAAAACGAAATAATCTTAGTTGTCAAAAGTAATCCGCTCCAAAACAATAGTCAGAAAAAAAAGCAAATAAAAATCATCTTAGTTTTCAAAGGCAATCCTCTATGAAACATTACAAGAAAAAGAAAAAAAGCCCAACAAACAAAACCCCCCAAAGCAGCCTACCCTCTTGCTGAGGTACTGGTAGGGCAGAGACCAGTAGTAGCTGCCGGTCCTGAGGACACTGTTGAAGTCATCCACCTGGAACTGACGGGACGACGGAATGTACTGGATGAACGCCTGCTCCGCGGGCTCCAGGGTGGTTCTCCTCACAAGCTCCACGCGGTTGCCAAGGGTGATCTGAGCAGACCGAGGATTACATATCAACATCAGTACGTTCTGAGCATATTTGTAGGTAAGGTAATAATGATAACAACAATGATAATAATGGTAACGATTAAAAGAAAAAAGAATTATAGTCCACAGGAAGAACGTTGAACTTTTACAATCTTATAAATATTGAAATAATAATGATGATGATGATGATGATAATGATGATGATGATGATGATGATGATAAAACCAGAGACAATCCACAAAAAAGTAGACCTAAATAATAATAATAACAACAATAGTAGCAAACAATAACAATAATTATAATGCCAACATTAATATCCGCAATATTGCACAAGAGAACATTATAGAATTTCAGAGTAGATTCAAAGTTTTACTTAAGAGTATAAGGCAAAGAAAAGATCAGATGAGAGAAAAGGACAATGGACAATAGATGTTCGATAGGAAAGAAGGAGCAAACCATGTCAACCCCCC
Source organism: Aplysia californica (assembly GCF_000002075.1). Taxonomy (NCBI): domain Eukaryota; kingdom Metazoa; phylum Mollusca; class Gastropoda; order Aplysiida; family Aplysiidae; genus Aplysia; species Aplysia californica. The sequence goes on from NW_004798182.1 coordinate 183,675, forward strand.
CCCCCCCCCGCTCCAACCACCTACTAAGTATTCTGAAAAGAAAAGCAACCTGAAACTTGAGGCTCTAATGCAACGGTAAAGCCTCTCTCAGGTTTGGGGTCAAGCAATTACCTGGGAGAGCTGAAGGTCGCTGCTGTAGCAAGTTGCTGTGTGGCCGAAGCAGAAGCAGCGCACGCATTCGCTTTCAACGACGGCGTCAACATTGAAGAAGTTCTGTCTGCAGACTCCAACGGTTCCTGGGGAGCACAAGGAAATAAATAAGACGGATTTTGGTACAATGAGATATTATTTAATCTTTCTCTATAGATATGCATTCCCCATTCTTTTGCAACCCATTTTTTTAGATTCTCAACGTGCATTTATCCAAAAAAAACTGTAACTTAAATAAATATTGACCAAAATGAATGGTTGACAAAAATTGATCAAAAAGGATAACTGATCCCTCAGACTATAGTAAATTGAAGAGACAGCATAAACAAATACACGTATCAATATGCTGTGGTGTAAATCAAATTATAACCCTTCTAAAGATACGGAGCATGGATCCTGTGAGCCTTGTTGATCAGAGGAACCACGGGCAAACATCATAAACAAGTAGTCTACATAAAGGGAAACATCAACTGTTACTCCAAAAAATGAAAACCTGAAATACTCCAAACTTCTAAAATTCCTGGAAAAATTTTTAATGTTAACTAAAGAAAACAATTTTAAGTCTCTTAAAAACCACACAGTATTTGGTGTTTGGAATAAATTTTGGAATTGTTGAGAAATTATGTGACGTCCCTGTGAAAAGGCGAGAACTTACTTCTCACGATGATGAGAGCGTCGGGAACGGCAAAGATGCTGCCCCTGTTGTTGATGGCCTCACAGGTGTAGGCTCCGGCATCCTCCGGCACGGCATTGGTCACCGTGAGAGTGCCACGCCCGTCCACACTGGTGACTGTGACGCGAGGTCCCGTCGGGATGTTGCCCCAGTTGAGACGCCACACGATGAGGGGGGTGGGCACGCCCACGGCCTCGCAGATGATGGTGAAGGTGCCGTTGACCTCCACGGAGATCTCGTTGACGGGTGGGGTGATGATGGTGGGCTCGGCTGTGGGTTAGAAACAGAACAAAGGGATAGACAGAACAAAGGGATAGACAGAACAAAGGTGAGTATAAGAATAAATGTAACAGAAAGGCATGCATTAGAAACAAAAGTAATGGAAAGATAGAAGAGAGGTGAGTATTAGAAACAGAGTAATAGATAGACTGAAGAAAGGTGAGTATTGGAAACAGAGTAATAGATAGACTGAAGAAAGGTGAGCAGAAGAAAATAAACATAATGGATAGACTGAAGAAAGGTGAGTATTAGGAACAGGTGTAAAGGATAGAAGGAAGAAAGGTGAGTAGTAGAAACATATGTAACAGATAGACGGAAGAAAGGCATGTATAAGAAACAAATGTAACGGATAGACTGAAAAGAAAGGTGAGAGTTAGAATTCAAGCGACATTTGAACTTATATAATTATTTTAAAAGAACTAAGACCTAACGTTCTAGATGGAAAGCAGGTCGTATATACCGTCATCCATTGAGATGAAAACTCTAGAGTCAAATACCAAACAAATCTTGAGATCTGATTGGTTTATGAAAAGGAAGAACAAGAACTTACTGCAGCCAATTTCATCGGACCTGTCCCTGCAGTCAAGCTCTCCATCGCACTGGTAGGAGAAGGGGATGCACTGGTCGCCGGTGCGGCACTGGAACTCATCAGACTGGCATGGAGCACCAGGAAGACGTTTTGCTGAAGTGGAAGAAAAAAAAAGCGAAGGCAGGAGTTTAGCTTGTGCAAAATGTGTTCAATAACAACAGAAAAGGTAATACACTTTTGTCACTTTCTGATCTATAAAATATATTATGGTATCTGCACCAACACAATATTCTGTACAAATTGTTTAGGATTAATGGATGATATCTTGTCACATCAGATAGTAAAGAAAGCACTCAGTGTATTCTTAACTATCATACAGTGACCCAAAAAAACTCTGATGAAAACCCCCCCCCCAGTCATTTTAAGCTAAGGTGAGTCAATTTTCTCTATAAAACTGAAACCTAATGTAGACTGTCCAAGTCTGGTTGTTTCTCTCCCCTTATACACCAGGAAGGTTTGGCAGTAGGTTGGGGGAGCCGAAATAAAAAAAAAAATTAGGATCAAGTGAATTAGATTGTATTTCGTAAAATTGAATAAATTTTGTAATGATTATGCCAAATCCGTAATGATGGTTATCCCTGAATATACTATCCCCTTTTTGTTACCCTACGGTAAAGTCACAACAAGCTTGGCTACGGAGATAGTAGATACGTCAACTTACGACAATTCAACTCATCAGAGCCGTCAAAGCAATCATCGTCGCCGTCACACCTCCAGATCTTCATGGCACAGCGGCCGTTGTTACATCTGAACTCATTGGGTTCACAAGGCAGGGCAGTGTCTGAAACAGCAAAAGGATAGCATTTCATCATCAGTTTTACTTTGGATGGAAGTATTTCACAAAGCTTTTCATTAATTGCTCCTTTAATTTAAAAGGAAAGTAAATTATTTATAAAATAAATGATGCAGCTGTTCTTACACCCTCAATGACACAATTTAGGATCATTTATGAGATGGACTTCAACCTTGCCTATCCAGGCTGAGAAGGATACAATATCCCAGTAAACGACTAAAATACAAGATAAAAATTCTCAGTTTGGTGTTCATTTTATGCAAATAACTTAAATGGCAGTGAAGTTATAAGGAAGTTTATGATGTTGATAAATTGGATGATAAAATTGGATGCATTTACTAATAGAATAGCCTTCCATAATTATATTACGTTTTAAATATCGTTGACCTTGAGTGCGAGACTTTTAGTAACACATGAGTTAGTGTCAAAAGAGTGTTATTGATTCAATAAAAAGTACACAACTTTCTTCTTCAGTTTATCATTTCAGAATTACTTTTAATAGCATAATCACTAGACAAATATCATAAGGCCATCTTTAGTTCCATCTCCACAAGGTGTCTCAGACCACCTTTTTCTCTATCGCTCTCTCTCTCTTTCTCTCTCTCTCTCTCTCCCCCTCTCTCTCTCTCTCTCCCTCCCCCCCTCTCCCCCCCCCCCAATCCCCCAGATACTTACTGCAAGTCCTCTCATCAGACCCGTCGGTACAGTCGGGCTCACCGTCACACACGCTCTGTCTATCTCTCTCTCACTCCCTCTCTCTCTCTCCCTCCCCCTCCCCCCTCCCCCCCCCCCCCACTCCCAGATACTTACTGCAAGTCTTCTCATCAGACCCATCGGTACAGTCAGGCTCACCATCACACACGTAGTCACGGGGGATACACTGACCGTTGGAGCAGGTGGACTCGTCTCTTCCACACGGGCCGTCGGGCTCAGGGGCTGTTGTAGGTGGCCCGACTGGTAGGTCATAAAAAATGTACGTTATAAAATATGTATGTTTACAGAGCAGTTTTTGGTGGTCCAACTGGTAGGTCATAAAAAATGTACATTTTAAAATATGTATGTTTTACAGAGCAGTTTTTGGTGGTCCAACTGGTAGGTCATAAAAAAAATGAATGTTTTACAGAGCAGTTTCTAGTCGTCCATCTAGCAATGTGTAAAAAAATGTACATTTTACAGAGCCGTTGCTGGTGGTCCATCTAGCAATGTATTTAAAAAATGTAAGTTTCACAGAGTGTAGGTCGTCCAACTGGTAAGTCATTAAAAAAATGGAAGTTTTATCGAGTAGTTGTTGATGGGCCACAGAGTAATGCATAACAAAATAATTGTTTTACGTTATTTATTTACAGACAATAACAACTGAATCCACCTTTTTTAAAACATAGCCTTGAAATCAGTAAAGTCAGTCTGATAAAAAATGATAATACATCCAATTTAAAGTTTTCAGCATGCTATTTTGCTTTTTTTAAACGCCAAATTTTCGTCAATTTTTAATTTAGCAAAAAAAAAGGAAAAAATAAAAGAACGTGATGGTAAAAAACAAAAAAAAGAACAAAAAGAAAAGCAAACAAACACATACTGAAGTCAACAGCAAGACGAGCGTTGGCTTCAGAACTTCCGACAGAGTTGGTCGCGGTACAGGTGTAGTCACCGGCATCCTCAGGCCGCACGTTGGTGATGGTCAAGCGACTGCCGTCGATGTTAGCTTGAAGAGGCATAGCCTGAACAGATGAGGAAACATCATACATCAAGTCAGGATGAAACAAAACAGGACAAGACAATTTAGGATAAAATAAGACATAATAAGACAAATTAGAATAACACAAAACATGATAAGACAATTTAGGATAAAATGAAACATAATAAAACAATTGAGGATAATATGAATCATAATAAGACAATTTAAGATTAATCAAAATTACATGATAGGACAATTGAGGATAAAACAGAACATGATAAGACAATCTAGGATAAAATGAAACATAATAAGATAAGTTAAGGTAGAACAAGTGGATAGACAGACCCTAGAACACTCAGAAATATTCTCGGGTACCCTCAAAGCATACAGTGTAATCTGAGAATTTCAAGCCCTAAAACAGTGACAAACTGACAAGATTTTTCACTGCCTTTATATAAGTGGCAAAAACTGATTAACTCTGACATGTTCAAAAGCCTATACCCTGTTTTGTTGTAGCAAATACAATGAAAATAAGCATAAGTTAGCATTTTCATCATATAAAAGACAAATTCAAGGAAAAGTTGTTCCCGCATCTGATCCGGACATTGGGGATTGTTTTGTCAGTGAGACAACTTCCTGGGCCCGCGGCATATTGTGGTAGGGTGGCCAGTTCCTTTCCACGCCGTCTTTAATTCCCCAACTCGAAGTCAGGTACCCATTAGGCCTACTGCCGGGTGAGCAGGAGGGGTAGAAAAATATCGAGGCTCGAACCTAGACTTTCCGCTTTGGAGACGAGCGTACTAACCGCTCTGCCACCGCACCCTCTCATAATAAATTCTAGGTGCAAAGTGTTATTACCCACCAGCAGGTTCAGAGAAGAATTAAGATTTGATAATGAAGATACGTTTGTAGTACAAGTAAGCAGAGGTTTATGATAAATGAGAAAAACAGGGGAATAAAGGCAGTCTCTAGTCAGAGGACACTAACCCCGCCAGTCCTACGAGACCACTGCACTCTTGGGGCAGGATTTCCAGAAGCCTGGCAGAAGAAGAGAGCATCTCGTCCGATACGCACTCGCATCTGCTGCGGGGTCACGGTCAGGGTCACAGGGGTCGCTGTTGTGAAAAGATAAACAATCATGTAAAAGTAGAAATTACGAAATCAAAACAAAACAAAATAATTTTTTTTTAACAACATGCCCTTTCAACTATTTTGTACCATAGAAGAAAAGACTAGAACAGAGTTTTATAATGCAATCTAGCATACGAATATGAACACAAACAGTAAAACACATTCATAGCAAACTAACACACACGTAGCGAGAAATACCCAGAACCAAACAGATTTATGTGTCCTGAAGTTGTTTTCACATGTATGACATTCTTCATATTTAAAATGCACACATAGGGAAGGTCAAGCAAAACAAAAAGATTTCCCCATCCAGCTGATTTCACTATGTTGTGTGTGTGCTAGACTGTATGTAACGTATCAAAGGTGGTCAAGTTGACAGGGGTTAACTCTAAACAATACAAAAACATTGAACAAGGACAGTACTAGATTAAGTGGTAGCTGTGATGAGAACTTCTAACTTGAATGGATTTTATGTTTTGCATCAACAAGTAAGTAGCCTTCTTGTATTCTTTTTTCTAAATGGTTTTGCAATTTTAAAGCAGCGCGAAATTTTGCTGATACATCACAAATGCTAAAAGATCTAACACACTCATACAAACTAAATTGGATAAAAGGGGTTAAAACACACGTTTTTTTTCTCCTTTCTCATGTCAACACAACCACATTACTCTCCACATTCCTGCCGAGGCACATTAGGGCAAAACATAACTGAACTCATTTTTTGTGTCATAAATATTAGAATGCATCATAGTCTCTGCCAATTAAAAAAAATTTTATTTATATATTTTAAAAAAATTATCGTGCTTAAATTAACTCTTCAAGTAATGACGTTCTACGTCATGTGCCAGAAAGTTACGGTAAAACTTACGGCAGTCTCTCTCGTCGGATCCATCAGAGCAGTCAAATCGTCCATTACAACGGCCGGAGCGACGGATGCACTCGTCGTTGGCACATCTGTACTCCTGGGCACTGCACTCTTTAGCTGGAAAAAACACACGGACGACAAACTTAATGCTGGAAGGAAAAACCTCAAATAAAATATGTGTCACGACGAGGTGGAATCAAGCGCTCGTCAATTTTTGGGCTCGTAGAGTTATTGGTATCATCGTAAAGTCTGTTCATTTGCTTTGCTTTAAATGAATAAAATATCCTTCTATCTTAAATAGAAGTCGACATATTTGCGAAAGAAGGAGGTGGGGGTCATCCGGTTCAGAGATAAAAATTGGCCAGGTAAAAATTAGCGAGAAAATGGCTGCCAAAGTATGGTGACTTCCATCACTTGAGAGACCTTGAAAACTGAAATTTTACCGTTTTTGTCCCTTTAATCAACGTTTTTAAGGAAAACAAACAAACAAAAAAAGAAATGTGTTTTTAAATGGACATAAAAGATGTTGAGCTAAAATTGAAAAATTCGATAAAAATTGTAAAAAACCAGCAGAAAGATGCTGGTTTCTTCGATGTCAGTATTTTGACGAGCGCCTGATTTCACCACGTCACCTCACATCTGCTGTGGCACCAGCTCTAACGGCCACCTGTATTACACAAATCACCTGTATAAACAGCCACTTCCTATTTCCTCCCTTGCCTATTTTTTTTTTACATCAGCAGTTTTTTCAGTCCACTTAAAAGCACATTTCTGTGTGCACTTTACTGAAAAATATTGATCAAATGCACAAAACATGTAATTTCTGCAGTTTCCAATTCAATTTTTGAGAGGCAGCAAACTTTTGTAATAATTTTTCTTGCTCATTTTACTCTTGACACCAGCTTCGACATCGGATCCCTATACCTCCTTCAATAAAAAATTTCTAGAGTTCTATTAAAAGCACGGCAATTAAACAGGCTATCTTATACAAAAAACTCCCAATGCCCAAAAATTGCTGAGCGCCTGATTCCACTGTGTCGTAAGACGTGTGTAAGAAGGGGTCCCAGATGAGCGGTAAGGCATCCTACTAGCGTTGACAAAGTTGTGAGTTCCATTCCCGGCTCTGTCAAGTTGTACTTTGTGTCTTTCTAAAAGGCATTTTTATCTATTTATAATTCTCCTCAATTCTCCCTGCTGTACATAGAAACTTGTAAACAGGCAGCTGCAAAATATGCAAAAGGTAGCAGTTTGCTCCTAACAGATTGCAAGTCTGTACGTCCCACAGAGGACAGAAGAAATTCTAACTTGGACTAAACAGGTCACGATAACAGGAGATATTGATAAGTCATGTTAACCTCCAGGTGAATACATGTCTACAAATATGAGCACTTTTTAAACCTTCACGCCTCAAAGTCATCAGTGTGTACAATATACCATCTTGAGGCTTCTCTCTCAAAAGAGAACTGGTGGAAAATCGCCCGAGCTGAGATCATATCTCCACAAAATTGCTCCAGAGGACTATCCAGATCTGTCCTGTCGAGCCTGCAAGGAGGAAGACGAAACTATGGACCATGTGTTCCTGAGATGTCCCCGCCAACTATCGTGCCAGAACACGTCTGCTGGGACATTTCAGTGACCCACTTTCAGCACTTTTTAAGGACCCCCGAGCAAGTGTTGAGTTCCTGCGTGCTGTCGGCATCGCTGACCGCTTATGACGCCACAGCGCCAGAAGAGAGAGAGAGAGAGAGAGAGAGAGAGAGAGAGAGAGAGAGAGAGAGAGAGAGAGAGGGAGAGAGAGAGAGAGTGGGAGAGCCAGTCAGTGAGTCAGTGAGTCAGTGAGTGAGTCAGTGAGTCAGTGAGTCAAGTCAGTGAGTCAGTCATTCAGTCAGCCAGTCAGTGAGAGACTTACCACAGTCCTCCTCATCACTTCCGTCCCGACAGTCGGGGTTTCCGTTACATCTGTAGCCAGGGGGCAGGCAGCGGCCATCGCTCACACAAGTGAACTCTCCCTCTCTGCATGCTGGAGGCGGGGAAAAAAAGAAACGGAACTGATTTTATTTCGTTACTCCTTCCTTGTGATTTACAAAAAAAAATTTTTGGGGGGTGGGGGGGGCTAAACTTTACTTTTACTCAAATACAAAAACAAACAAATAAATTAAACAACCAAAATCAACACATACTACATTGTTCAAAGTGTGTGTGGGGGGGGGGGGGGGGGGGTAAGCTTTACTCCCCCCCCCCCCGGAAAAAAACGTTACCAAACGACAACATTTTTTAAAAAGGCAACAACTAAAATGTAGTTCAAAAGTGGGGAGGGGGGCTATACTTTATTTACTCCCCATTAAAAAAAAAGAAAAACATAAACAATAAAAACCAAAAGACAAACAAACAATAACAAAACAGACTAACAAATAATACAACAAAAAACAAAGAAAAAAAAACTATCAAACAAGCAAACAAGCAATAAATTGACAAACAAAGAAACAAACAAACAAACCCACCAAAGCAACAACAAGCAAACACTTACGACAATCGCGCTCATCACTTCTGTCCTGGCAGTCAGCCCTCCTGTCACAGCGACGGGACTGGGCGATACATGCGCCATTAGACACGCACGTGAACTCCTGGGGTGAGCAGGTGGCTGCAGGGGACAAACACGCAAATACGCACTGTTAGACCAGCTCAGTTTGCAGCACATTATACAACACAGATACACCTGTGTGGTATTTCCGGACGGGTGGATCGGCAAAAGACGGGGGGAGATGGAGAGGTGAACGAACTCAAATTTCTAAAAGAGAAGGACCAACTGACAGACAGGCAAAGAGACAGACAAAGTGCCTAAAGACAGAGAGAGATTTAGAGAGAAGTGGTGAGGGGGGTTGAGAGAAAAAGGAGAGTGGGGTAAAAAGAAGAAAAGGAAAGCTGAGGGAAAGACAACAAGAAAGACAAACAAGCACAGAGGGAGAAGACAGGGACACAAGAACAGACAGTAAACGGATGAATATTTTCCCACCCCAAGAGTAAAAGGATGAACATCACATTTCCCCACTCAAACTACACAGAAAAGAAACACTTCGCCAACCGAATTCTAATTCTGAAGGTAGAGCTTACATCTAATCAAACGTTACCTCTGCAACTTTCCAGAAACAAACAGAGAAAAATGAAGAGCTGTACTCCTACACCCATGATGATAATGACGAGAATGCCAGCGGAATCACTGCAGGCAAACTGCTGACTTGTCCCGTCCTGTACCTTCCCGTCCTACGCAATCACCCTCACTCCCTGTCTCCCCTCTCTATCCCCCACCCCCC